>NC_056750.1:439780455-439872955 GCF_019279795.1 Protopterus annectens | reverse complement strand
ATTACTGAAGCCAACTGTCTAGTTCTTGAAGTTTGGCATCACACTAATAATGGCAAGTTACAACTTAAATCCATTGTCCTTCCTGCCTCTGCCACATACTTAGAAAAATCAATCTTATATTTTTGCATTCCTCCCTTGGGTGGGGCACCTAAAATCATTCACCTCAAGTGGGCCACCAGCAGGTCACAGTTCCCCCAGGAAGGCCATACCAGTTAATCTCAGAGAAAATCTGTGAATACACATCCAGTGATCTAGGGTCTGTTTAAAGGAAGACAGTGAGTCACACCGCTTAACATGTGGGGAAGTTTATTCCACAGGTTAGGAAGGTGCTAGATTATAAACTTGTCCTTCCACAGTGTTTTATTTATCTGTTGGGTAAGATTTAGGCCCAAGGTTGCAATACTGGTAGAGATATTGAACCTGTATATATACTGGAAGTCCGAGACAATATGGTCTCTAGTGGCATGGTAAGCAAGACTGATTTGTCCCCTAGGGACAGAGGTTTCAGCCTCTCTTGATACGTCAGGGACTTTTGGTCTGTGATCTTAGTGATTAGGAACCTCTGGAGTCTGTTTTGTATGTTTAGTGTGACACAGCCCAATGGGGAACTGTACTCAATAACAGGCCTGGTCAATATTAAGTATCAGGAAAATTATTACCTCTTTAGACCTCGAAAATATTCATTTGGCAATTATTTGGGCTAAATAAAAGGATGTCCAGACAGCCATAGTCACGTGGTGGTCAAAAGGGAGGGAGCTACGAATTAAAGTACCAAGGTCGCTGACTACATTTTCATTTATTGCAGTGCACTGTCTATATAGTATGATGAGGGGAGGGGTTGTCTACCCAAAAGTACGATACTACAATTTTTAGCATTTAGTTTGAGACTATTTTTAGTGTACCAAGTATTTCATAGGGAGAGTGCATTCTGGAGGGTTTGGGTGTCACATGGTGACTTAATAACCATTCCCAGTTTGCAGTTGTCTACAAACTTAGTTAGCCAGAGTTCTTGGCTCTCTGCTTGGAGATCTGAAAAATAAATACCAAAAAGACATTCCATCACTGCACTTTTAGGTACACTGCTAGCCATTTCAATACTTTCTGATGAGGCATCTGCAACTTGCACTCTGTGGGTTCTTTAAACCAGCTTGCTATCCATAACTGGATGCATAAATTTTATAAGCATTTAGCTTTTGTATGATGTTAGCATGAGAAATGGTGTCAAAAGCCCTGGCCTGGTCAAGAACTGACATGTACTCTGCATAGCCACCATCTGTAGCCTCTGTAACCTTTTCAAAGATGTTTACCAAGTTAAATAGGCAGGATCTACACTGAAAAAAGCCAAAATGTTGAGATAATCCAACAGGTGATCCTGCTGATTTAGCCAACCTGCTAGCAGATAGGTTCAGCGCAAACTTCACCTCCCAGTCTCCCCCGAGGCCCATTCAACATCCCCGATACTTGTCCCACACCTCACATCTCCGTAGACCTAGTGTTAAAGGCCCTATCCAGGGCAAAGAACACAGCTTCCATGGGACCTGATAGTATCCCAGACTATATTCTACACCATCCCCAGCAATAACTAGCCTCACCATTGCTCACCCTATTCCACCATAGCGTAAGTACAGGCTTCATTCCAGTACAGTGGAGAACTGCCATTGTCATCCCTTTGCACAAAGGTGGTGCCACTACTGACCATGGATACTATCACCCCATTAGCTTGAGAAGTCTAATCTGCAAGGCCATTGAGTGTATTATTATGGACCTCATAAAAAAGGAC
Source organism: Protopterus annectens (assembly GCF_019279795.1). Lineage (NCBI taxonomy): Eukaryota > Metazoa > Chordata > Ceratodontiformes > Protopteridae > Protopterus > Protopterus annectens. Next base: position 439,871,175 of record NC_056750.1, on the reverse strand, counting down.
ATAGGTAATCTCCAAACACTTGACCCCACCCACTTCGAATTTGTCAAGGGCAGGTCTTGCCTGTTGAACTTGGCTGACACTTTTTGAGACTGTCACCAAGGCACTGGATAAGGGAAAGTCAATACATACAGCTTACTTTGACTTGCCCAAAGCCTTTGACACACTCCCCCCACTAAGACATCATCGAAAAGCTAACAACTTGGCTTAAATCCCTGTCTCATCAGGTGGGTGGCCAACTGGCTCACCAATAGGACCCACAAGGTCAAAACAGTTGCCTCCGCTTCCAACAGCAGACCTTTCACTACTGGTCTTCCCCACCTAACTGTCCTGGGACCCCAACTGTTTGGCATCTACTTCTCAGAGGTCCAGGCAAAGACAAAAGGCCTGCGGTTGACCAAGTTTGTGGACAACTGTAAGTTGGGAGCTGTTATTGACTCCCCATATGATGTTAATATACAAGAGGGTCTCACAGCAACAAATGACTGGTGCCAAAGTCATGGCCTTAAGTTAAACCCCAAAAAAATGTATAATCATTCCATTCACAAAAACACGACCCCTACTGATTACCACATCAACGGCAACCCCCTAAGCACACAACCTGTGGTAAGAGACCTGGGTACACAGGTTGACAACAATCGCACATTTGACCATCATGTAGCGACAGTGGTCAGAAAAGCCTTTTAATTGGTTGGATCTCATAGGTAAAGGGATTGCATCCAGAAAAAAGGAGGTTATTACCTCTCTGTACTCCTCCCTCATTAGGCCAATGATTGAGTACAATGCCCTGTTTGGTATGGACCTCTCCAAACACCTGCACCAACTGGAAAGGACACAAATATCTCACAAAGAGAATCCATGGCCTCCAACACCTGTCCTATGTGGACAGGCTCAAATCACTATCACTCTACTCGGTATTATACAGTCTGCTCAGAGGTGATCTCTGTCTCACCTACAACACAATCTTAGACCCTGCTGTACTAGAGATGCTCCATATCCTTAAGTCTAACTCCTCACGCATTACCTGATCGAAAGGCCTAAATCTAATATGAGACATTAACAAAACCTGCTGGAGAGACAGGTTCGTCTCCCAGAGGCTGCCCAGTCTCTGGAATAGAATCCCCATACACGTCAAACAAAGTATGTCGCTGACTCTCTTCAAGCGCAACCTTGATGAATGGATGGGAAACCACAAATTAGTCCCAAGGGTTCCACCTGTGTCCCTCACTGACAAGGGTGACTGGTGCTGATTGAGGTTTCTTTTTTGGGGATAATCTCTTGGCTAGGCTTGTAAGGGCCCCAGGGCCATTAATCTAGTAATCTCCTAAGTCTAACAAGATTCTTGATTTCACAGTTCATGAGGTCAGTTATAATATGTTTTATGGGCTTTATAGATGAGGTTTGTAAGGCTGAAAGGTCTGTTATCACCTGGGTCGTAGTAAGCCCAAGCTTATGAATGGGCACCACCACTATGGTGTGTTACTTAGCAAGGACAAAACAGAAGCTAAACTTAAGTTTAACAGTTTAATAAGTGACTTCTGGTATGGTGTTCCTCTAGTCTGCATATCGGTCTGACCCAATCCCAGACCACTGAAGTGAATACAGTGGTTGCAAGTGACTTCACAGTTATAGGGAAGAGTTAGTGGCTATATCTGTCCTAAGCAGAAGGACTCAGTGAATGGTGAACAAGGGAAATAAATTGCTTAGAAAAAGCTGTAATAGTAGAATAAGCTTGATCCAAGTGCAAGTTGGCTACCACAAGGTTATGGCTAGTTCACAAAAGGATGACTCTGAGGAGTCCTGGAGGAGGCAACACTTAGCTGGTGTCACTAATTATTATCTGGTTAGAAATGAAAGATATGAAACAGTCTTTAAAGAACACATATGAAATGGAAAATCCTGGAGGAAATTGATACTTTAACAGACTATTCTACAGTTGTCCTGTGTAAAAACTGAAACACACCACCATAGGCTTAAAATCTTTATGCTCTTCACAATAAAATAAAAACTTTAATTGTTAAGACTTAAAATGAGACGTAAAGCGATAAAACAAAGCCCTTGTTGATTGTATATGATGAGCGCTTTCGGCTAAAAGCCTTCTTCAGAGCATAAAGAATCAGGTTCCACAGGGCAAAGATAAATGAATAAAACACCAATCATGTGGCTAAATCCAAGTCAACACCTTTTTTTCAAACCAATGAATTCACAGCCGCTCAGAGACCTTGAAGGAAACACCTCCAAGTTGCCAAATAAAGACAATTTCTTGGAAGATGCAGCACATACCAGGCTAAGGCAGCCTAGTCAACATTAATCACTGTTGGTGTTACTTCAGTTCTTTCTTCCCCAGTAAATACTTAGGGTTTATATAACTACTTAGGGCTTGTATAAATAGCATCAATTCTTTTTGAAATTAAACTTAACAAAAGATCTAAAGGTTCCAATTCCATTACTGAGACAGTCATTACTTAATTTCTCTTGGTTCAAACTGTCAAGCAAAATAAAGGACATAAAGCCATAGTGGAAATTGACTTCTTGTGCTGATAAGAACTCCATGGGGTTACTGGTTCAGCACCTGGTATTCACAGGCTGTCTCCCATCCAAGTACTAACCTGGCCTGACCCTATTTAGCTTCCGAGACCAAATGAGATCAAGCACATTCAAGCTGCTTCTTTGTGAAATAGATACATACCAAACTAGAACAACTTTTGTACCATTAGCCCATGTTGCTATTCCATTGTTCATTTTCCCATTATTAACAGCAAAGGCACATATAAATGTCATCAGTTCCTCTTGGTGAGAACTTCCCAAAGGGCATAATTATTCAAGATCCATTACATAAAGACAAATGTGCAGTCAATGGTTGTTTATCTCAACACAGACTTTGTGTGCCATGAACCATCTTTCAAATACTAAAGGTACTTAAAGAATACCAACATCAAGGAAGTGATTTTCTTTGCTCCTCTGTGCTTAATACTTCACTTATCTCCATACATCCTTGTATTGAGAATTATTTTCTTTAAGGTTAAGGTAAATTTCACATTCCTTTGCTAGTAGTCCAACTACAGAGTCCACGGTGCACTTGTCAACATATGGATATGCACCTTGCCTTTAAAATCGGTTTGAGTGGTACAACTGCATTCAAACCCAGAGGGCGATCTACTTGGAGATTGATAATCCAGTTCACATTGCATATTTCACTCCTGTTGCTTATATCTCCACCTCTAGGACCTTCAAAGATACTGTCAATGGCTTAATATATAAAGGAGTGTAGGGGATACTGAATGACATGATTTGCCAAAGAGTTTTTATGATCCTTATGCTGGACATTCTCAGATAGAGCAACACTCTCTCCTTGAATTGTTGGTTGGTTTTGCCTACATAATAAGTAAAAAAAACTTTAAACAAGTAGCTAACTAAAAAATATATTTACCATTACAGGTAGCACTGCATGAAAAACGATATTCCAGTACTGTAATGGACAGGCTTTGCACCTACCACATTTAAAAGTTCCTTTCTTATTGATAGAACTTTTTCTAGAGAAACCATCTTTTGTACATAGTACCCTTTTCAATTTATTTTTGTTTTTAAAAATCAATCTTGGCCCCTCTCTCACTATTTCTTTCAATTTTTCATCTTGGGTCAACACTGGCCATAACTTCTTGACAATGTTACATATATGCCTCAAATCATTACTATATGTGAGCATGAGACCAAGGGTTTGCTGTCCTTTGGAACTGCCACTGGACGGTCTCTGTGCCTTCCTGTTAGAGAAATAGGGTTGTCATTTTCCTTTTGTTAGGTTTTCTGTTAATTCTGGTTTCATTGGGATGTCTTTAGTTGCATAACCTCTCTCCTTTAAATGACACTCCAGTTTAACCTTTTCACATTCATAATGTGGCAGCATTGTTGCCTCACAGCAAGAGGTTCTCCTGTTCGATTCTCGGCTGGAGTGCCTTCTGTGTGGAGTCTGTATGTCCTCCCCGCAGTCGTGTGGCCTCCGAAAGACATGCATGAATGGGTGTGCCTTCACTGAAGGTTGGGCGTCGGGCTGGCAACTCGGCACCATAAAAATCTACTGTCAATCATTAGCGGACTGGAGTTCCGCTGTGGCGACCCCTAACCAGGAAAAACCAAAAGCCAAACAACAACAACATTCATAAACTGTGTCTTTAGTACACAGTCTTGAGATGCCTGTGGCTTGATTCTCCATTATACTCTTAAAAACATGTCCAGGATGCATGCTGTTCCTGTGTAAATAATGGTTCCTCTCTGATTCTTTCCTATGGACTGATGTCTCTATGCCAGATGTCAGATCCAGTTCCATCTTCACATCTAGGAAATCAATTGTTTTACTGCTTTAGGTCTCATTTTAAGTCTTAATGTTTTTATTTTACTCTGAAGAGCATAATTTTTAGTAGCCTGTGGTGGTGTGTTTCAGTTTTTTACACGGACCTTTTGCTAAGTTTTTGAAACCAACTCTGGCAGTCACAGGAGAGTTTCTCTTTCTTGATTCTACAGTTGGTGGTTGAGAATGCTGAACTGAAGGTCAGGACTAAGGTGACTGAAGTCCAAATGCACTATGCAGAAGCAAAGTTAACAAATACGGAGGACTGGGCTCAGTGTAGGAGCATTAAGTTGCCGTTTTACACTAAACTTACTGGCAGGAAAAAACTGTGAAGGCCTTATGAGGAGAACTTTGGCTAAGGAGATAGATATGCCAGTAATGCATCTGGTGCTTGAGAGGGACCATCATGCACCCTGATGGCCAACTTCTGTGGAGGTGCCAGGACCAAGGCCAGTGATAGTATGTTTTGTTAGTTATGCCCCAACGGATAAGAAAGGGTGTGGAAACTAGAGAAAGTGCTAAAGATTGGAGACTAAGATTTATGTTGATTTTGATTTCTCTGTGGAACCAAGGAGAAAGAGGGAGACCTTCCTTCCAGCAATATGAGTAAAGGGAGGAAATAAAGACGGAAGATGCTTTACCCAACACAACTGCAAATTTTATTTTCTAGTACTGCAAAGACATTTACTGATCTAATGGAGGCGATGGCAAACTTGCATAAACCTCCTAATTTCATTCAAGCTGGAAGCAAGGATTATGGCACAAGGAGCACAGCAGAGAGGAAAACAGGCAGTTTGATACATGGTGGTCCAGAGCAAACTAGTCCTTTTCTCTTTTTTTAAAAGACGAAAAGGGATGAAAGTGGAAGTTATTTGGAAGGTTTGAGCTAACGGGGCAAGGGGTCCTTCCTGTCTTCACCTTATTTCTTAGTAGTAAAGTAAAGGAGTGTGACATCAAGAAGAATTAAAGGGTGGCTAAATGTTTTCCAAGTACTGGATAATACCATACTTGGATCATGCCAGTTTGAACATAACATTTAAATTATAGCTTCTGTCTTATAGAGACGTTATCACATGGTAGAGGGGCTGCAAAGGATGAATGATGCTTTGTTTTACTTGTGTTGCTGCACATGGTCTCTCTTTGAATCAGGTGAGACAGAGGATAAAACATGGCCAGGTGGACTTGTCATATTGAGTATAGTAAGAGGTATGTAATGAGATTAGAGGTACATTGTTGTACACTATGCTGCTTCTGTGACTGGAGGAATGTATGATGTAGATGTAGACTTTGCGTTTTTAGCATTGTGACCATGGGGCGAGTCCGAAGGACATTTGATAAAATACTGGAATGGGAAGGTACAAGACAGAGAGAACAACAAATATGACTTTTAATAAAGACTGTAATAAGGATATTGTGCTACTATATGTTGAAGAGCAACACGAACACTGTCAGGATAGAAATAGTTAAGTAACAGTTTATTTTTTCACACACCTAAGTCTGTTAAGCTGGCATTTTTTTGTCTGTGCCTCTGTTCTCTATGGGGAAGAAATGTTAATGACTAAGAATGGTTTACAAACAATGCATTTGGTTAAGAATTATGTGAAAATACCCACATGAGCTTTTGATTTAAAGTGAGGGAGTTTAGTGAGTTCCAGGGATTTACTCCATCGATATGAGTTGTGTTATCTTTTTGCTAAGGAGGGTGAGCATTATTCATTATACCCTATGGGGGAATAAAGTAAGCAGCAATGTATGTTATAAGTGGTGGTACTTATGTGATAACTGCTATTGTCTGTCTTTGTGGCCATAGAAATATTAACTTGGAATTGTGTATTAATGATATTTTTGGATAAGAATCATGTAAAAATATTCATATATACTCCCAATTCAAAGCGAACTGAATTAAGGGGGATCCTGGAATTCATTCCACTGACAGGAGCTGTGCTATGCATGTGTTAGCGAGGGTAAGTGTTATCTATTTTGACCTCTGGGAGAATAATGCACATAGTGAATTTCTGTTATTAAGGGGAGTTGTTTGCTGAAATAAACAGAGACTGTGACCTTCTAGGTAAGGGCCAATTTAAACCAGTATTTGATTAAAGATCAGTTGGGGAGGGGGGCATTTCATCCAAGTGTAGTGACATGAGATGGGAAGGAGAAATGGTGGTGTTCCAAACTTGGAAGTGGGAAATGAGATTCTTTATACAGCTGAAGCTGCTGCAATGGGGTGAAAGGGAAAAATAATAGACTTAATGGATAGGATTTGTGAGGGATCAAAAAAAAAAGGAAGAGAAGACAGTATCAGAGTGGAAATAAAACTTAATTTTATTATGCAGTGGATAATTTTTTTGCCAGGCTGGGGTAGTGAGGATGGCAGTGCAGCTCCCAGTCAACAGAAGTACAAGTTTGAATTGTGATATTAGAAATAATGGTAGAGAGTCCGAGTAGTGTAAACTGGGGGGGAGATACAGGACAGAGTTTGTAAACAGGGATATGAAACATTAATGGCCTAACTTACTCGGACAAAAGAATGATTTTTTTTTTTTTTTTTTTTTACAGCAGTGGAATAGACTGGGAATGGATATGTTAACAACTCAAATGGGAAAAGTAGAACATCAAATTTTGAGTAGAACAGGATTTAAAGCAGTGACAAACACTGTATAGGTAAGGAGAAAGCATACAGAGGTGGCTATATTGGAAAGGAGGCCACCGGGGATACAAATAGACAAAGCTGGAAGACAAGAAAAGGAGGGAGTATGCACTATTGAGGGTCGGCGATTCAAGAAAGGAAATGGACTATGTGCTACTTTACATTCCACCCAAAACCTTCAGTGATTACTCACCTTGGTTATGATAGTGGATTTCTGAGAAGAGTTATGTATAATGGTAGGAGACTGGAATGTGGTTACTACGAAGGCAGATATAAGTAGTGGGCACAGAGCTGAAGGGTATTTAAGGAAAGGAATTTTTTAACTACTTTACTAGATTAACCAGTTTGCTTGCTGTATGGAGGAGAGGGAAGACAGATGAATGAGAACAGTACACATACTATTCCCCAAGGTATAATGAATGGTCAAAGACAGACACTGTTGTGTATTTGCAGTGAGAATACGGATTAGGTAAGGAAATGGGTTTAAAGAAACAAGTGCTACTCTTCAAGGTATGCTGAATGGTCAGAGATAGACACAATGTATATTAGCATTGAGAATAGGGATGTGGAAAGGCAAATGGGTTTGGAACCTTTAACAATATCGGGTCATGCACTGGTTAAAGAGGAAATAATCTTGGTATTAGAACACAATGGTGCAAGGCATTAGAAGTTTCTAACCTACCTATCAGCAAATGATAGGCAGAGACAGAGGATGGAAAGGATGATGAAAAAGATACTACATTTGGAGGAGGAATGGGATAGTAGTTGCGAAAGGTGCAAGGTGCAGATCAGTGAAAAAAATGGACGAGTATACTAAAAAAAAAGTTAAATACACAAAAAGGAACTAAATAATGTTAACTAATGAGCTAGATGACCTGCTTAAGAGGAAAGGGAATTGGCAAAAAGCTGAAAGCTGAGGAAGAAAAAGAGGAGGAGGATTAGAAGAATGTTAAAGGAATAAGATAATTATTTTGAAGAGGGTGGGGGGATGGAACAACTTTGCTTCCGTAACTCAAAAGTCACTGAAAGTTTTCTGCAGTTAAGTTGCATCAGCAAGAGATACAAAAGGGGGGCTTTAAGTTGAGAAAGGGGATCAAATAGACCGATAACAGACAAACAAGGTTTTGTTAGCATATGGAAAATACTATGCTGAACTTTATTCAGAAGAAAAGGTGCAGAGAGCAGGAAAAGGGGTACAGGAGCTGTGCTGGATAATGTTGTTCAGGTTACAGGGAGAAGAAAAGAATAAACTAGTGAAGAGGTAGGAATGGAGGAAATAAGGAACAATATAAAGTTCGGTACCTAGGTACAGATGGGATACCACTATAAGTATGGAGCCTGGTGAAAGGTAGGATAATGTTAACTCGGAGAAAGCAAATGAATGATCTGACGGAGGAAGCAATTACATCTGTGATACTGAAGACAGGGAAAGATCCACTTGAGGCATCTTTCTATAATAGGCCCATATCAGTGTTAAATCATGCCTATAAGTTTGTGATGCTAATCCCTGATAAAAGAAGACAAAAGTGTTGACCCCTATTATACATGGGCTTGATAGTAGTTTGTAGGGGGGAAGGTCACAGCTGATAATATGCAAAAGTTAATAATTCAGGATGTGCAACAAAAACAGAAGGAAGTGGATGCAGAAAATCATTTGATAGGGTTAGGTGGTCATAACTGTTTACATTAATATGGAGGAGAGGACTCCCAATTAAATTGGTAAGCCTGGTGCAAAGGTCATTTGAGCAGTGAAAGCAAGAGCAAAAATTAGAGTGAGAATGTCCCAAAATAAGGGGTACAATGTAGGGTTGCCCACTTTCCCTGCTCAACTTTTTGACAAGAGTTTGATACATCTATACCATTTACAGCTGTGATTATCCTCTTGGTTCTTGTACATAGGAACTATAATGCTTTTTCTCCACAGTCATCTAGAATATGTCTCTCTGTCTAAACCACTACGAGTACCCCCTGGAGCCATTTCTTCCCGAACTCACCCAACATCTTGATCACATCTGCCATGACCTCATTTTGAGCCTGCTGCTTTCCCTAACTTCATTTTCCTTAGTGCTGTTTACTTCATTAACGGTAGGCTCCTCTTCTTTTACTGCAGGTTGTGTCTGGGGCAGTAGATCTTCTGTGGGGTTTTCTTCATTCAGAAGCTGCTGGAAGTATTCCTTCCATCTGCCTTAGATGTCATTTGGACTGGTGAGCAGGTTGGTGCTGGCATTCCTTATGAAGGCTGTCTTCTGTGTTCTGTCTTGCAATCTGATAGAGTTTCTTTGTGTCATCTGCTAAGTCCCTTCACAGAAGCTGGTAGAGTGCCTCTGTTATCTTGTTCTTTGCTACTGCAACTGTTTTCTTAAGTTCTTGGTTAGCCAAGCAGTATTCCTTCTTAGCCTGGTCTAACTTTTCTATCTCCCATTTTTATCTGTACTACTACTTTTTTTTATGACTTCCTGGACTTCTGTATTCCATAACCAGCTTTCCTTAAATACCTTTTTTCCGTACCTGGCTTGGCTACATACCTGTTCTAGTGTCCTTACACGTGCTGTTTTGTGGCTCTGCCATTCATCTTCAATTCTGCCCATTTCCTTTTCTTCTTGAGGTACTAGAGCCTTGAATATTTCCTTGAACTCTTGTGCTTTTTCTCAAGTCAATTTCCACGTCTTCATATTAGTCTCTGTTGACAGTAGAGCCCTCTCTGATCACTGGTTGCCGTTGATTGTGGCAACCAGTGGTTTATGCTGGTGAACAACTGTTTCACTGGGGATGAATTTGCAATCACTTATTCTACCTCAGGTAAGCAGCGAGCAGTTACAGCAAAGGCTTCAAGAGACTCACACAGTGGAGGACACTCTTCTTAGAAGGATGGACTTGCACAGTGAAGGAGGACATTCTTAGGAGGATGAACTCCCACAGTGAAGGAGGACACTCTTAGGAGGATGAGTGAATTATGGTACAGAGAGTATTAAGTAATGTTTACTGAGCAGGAGCAGGATCACACAAGTTTTTTTCCTCAGATATGCCACTAAATCCAGGAGATTTATTTATTTATTTTGCATGGAAGTTTTAATATAATATTTTTATCTTTTTTGAACACGAAACATCTTTATTGAATTATCACTTATGACGTAGGCAATCATACATTTACATAAATGAAAACAAACCATATTGACATTTTTAGTTCTAAACATTTTTATATCAGTTACAATACAAATATTTTTATACCCCAAGCAGGATTCCAAAATACATTGGGGCATACAGAATATGATGGAGATGTGACACGAGCAGTTACACGCCTGGAGACACATTTTGGGACTGTGAGGTGATAGGACAATTTAGAAAGGATTTGCATGAACTGATTGAAAAGCACTTAAAGAATGGAGACTATCTCTAGGCAGCTGTATTTTACAGGATGGTGCAGGGAACTGCCTACTAGAATTCAGAAATTAATTTGGATTATTCTGCAAATGGCAAAAAAGCAATTACAGGAAATGAAAGAAAAGAGGTCCAACCATGATTATGGAGATAACAGACCTTCTAACTGAGCTGGCCTGGATGGAAAACAAGTGAATCAACAAGAGCGGAGGAGGGATTGTAGGACAAAATGAGAAGGGTAGTTGATTATACTAGAACAGGAGGGAGTATATTTGCAGGTGAAAGATTATAAAAATGGTTAGATGACAGACCTGAGAGACATGAGCAGATAAGTTAAAATGCACACAGCCTATGACAGTACTGTAAAGGAAAAGGGATGTAATTAGTTAGGGGTGAGGGTTTTCTTTGTTTTAAATCGTAGGTTAGAGTGAAGGATAAACATATGAAACCGAGGTTATTGCTTGAGATCTAGGATGGCTAGGGGACACTGGACAAAGCAGGGATAATGAAGGCACCTAAGCATTTACATGTTTGAGCTTTAAAAAGGTACCAAAGCGTTGGGGGTGTAGCACTGTTTGTATTTATTTAGTTGATATTCACAGTTATAAAATGTTTTTATATTTCCTTTTCTTTTTCATTGTTTATCATTTAGTATTGATGCTTACTGACCTTCAAATAACTGTATGGCAGGATGTTTTATTTTATTTAGAAAACGTATAAGGATAGAAAAACAACATGGAGAATGAAGGGAATACAGTTTAAAATAATACACATATAGTATAAAGTGGAAGAGGGAAAAAAGGAGCGGAAATAGATTACATGGATAATTGATTTGCTGCAATTGGTAGGAAATGGACAAGTATTCACTATGGTGCAGGTATGTGTGTATTCTCTTGAAAGACCAGATATTAGTGTGAATAATATTCCAAACTGTTTTCAAATTACATAATATTTCTATAACACTGCATGGTAGCTAAATTGTTGGTAGAAAATACATGTGCTTTACAAAAAGCATTTAGTAACTATGTTCTTTTCCCTGACTGATCTCAAAAGTTTTCACTCTCATAGTGCCTAAATATCCATAAAATCATTGCATTATTTATTGTCTATTAAACAGTGTTGGAATCTTTAAACTGTTTTTTTTTTTTTTAATTTAACTGGTTTATTAATGTAAGGGCATGTTTAACACTATTAACGAACCACGTGTGTTAAGTCCCTCAGAGGAAGTAGTTTTGGTCTCAGCACTTTCAGTAAACAATCTTTGCAGATAATTTGAGAAGCAAGGGATTCATATATTTTTGGTCTTTGAATAGAATTCTTGAGGGTAAAGTTCACACTAAATTTGTTTGCAAAGATATTGGCAATGTATACTGAGCCAGAACAATATTTTAATGTTTGGGAAAGGAAAGGAATTAACTTACTTTGTGGGAAAGTCAAGTGGTAAAGAAATCATTTTTGGCAACCTGGCTTGAATCCAGTATGTAGAGACCATAACCAGCTATTTCCTAAACTTTCCTAAACTACATTAACAAAAACCTAGGGGGTAAAGCTACAGCTGTGTAAGAATTTACCATAACATTAGATCTCCTACTGATCACTTTTGTGGTATTCCTGACATAGGGGTTGTCGCTGCTGCTATCAGGACGGGGTGCCAATGCTTTACCTTCCCCTTAGTCAGTCATACATCCGACTCATGACCTCAGCTCACATTCACTGGGGTATAAAGATGGATGTACGAGCAGTGATCCTCAGACTATATCCAAGCCAGTGGCCTGAAGACTACTGAGAAAGTAACTAGGGGTGTAGCTTGAATTGGTAAGAAAACTCCCCGTACCCATGTAACAGAGGAAAGGTTAATACAAAGGGTAAGAGGCAACTGAAGATTGAAGTGACACAGAGAAGAGAGGATGGAGGGTGGAATGGAATACTGCAACAGTGATCAGTAGAACATCTACTGTTACGGTAATTTCTTACACAACTGTACAATGTGTCCTGACTGAAATCACTGTTGCAGTATTCCTGACATACGGGTGCTTCCCAGAGCCAAAGGAGGAAGAAAGAGTTATTGAGTAGAAGAGTTGTCCAGCAGTCCAGACAGGACAGACCTGCAAAAGCTGTCCTGGACTTGGAGAAGGCATCCATTTTGTAGTGTTTGACAAAGATGTATATAGAGGACAAAGTGGCCGCCTCCAAGATAGACCTAGAATCTATTGCTTTGAGGAAGTGACTGTCCTACAGAATGTGCTTTAGGGGAGGAAGGCAAGGATTTACCATAGTGTGAGTAGAAGAAAGAGAGTCTTTGAAATACAGGCAATAGTTTGTTTAGAGCCTGTCTGTCTAGTTTAGGGGGACATAAAAGATACAAACAGATGGTCACTCTTTCTGAAGGATATAGTCTTGTTCAAGTAAAGTCTGAGTTGCCTGTGAATGTCTACAGAATGAAAGATCCTTTCCCCCCTGATTTGGGAATAGGTAAGAAAGTGGGAAGATGAACAGCCTGACAGAGTTCATTACCTTAGGCATGAAGGCTGGATTAAGCCCGGAGACCCACTATTAAGCCATGGTAAGTTGTGGCTCAGAAACTCTCCTGGCAGAGGTGAGTGCCAAGAGGAGGAGGATTTTCCAAGTACAAAATTTTAGAGAAGTGAAAGGAGACTGTTCAAAGGGAGACGCACTAAGCTTTTCTAACACAAAATTAAGATCCCAAAGGGGAGAGATGGGTTTACTTGGCAGGTTAAGAAACAGAACTCCCCTGAGGAAAAGCTTGACCACTGACCTAGGGAGGCAGACATTGATAGCAGACAAATGAGTTTCTATAGATGAGTAGGCCAAGCCTGATTAAAGAAGTTCACAGAAGTATTGCAGTACAATGGAGATCTCTGTTAAGAATGGATCTTGACAATGTTTGCAGCATGAGAAGGAAAACCTTTTTCAGTTTGCAGTGGAAGATTTTTCTAGTAGTGGAAGAGATCTCTTTCAGGAATTAAAATCCCGTCACCCATACGGTCAGATTGAGAGATGCAAGGTTTGGGTGGAGCAGCAATCCTTTTTGCTGAGTTATCAGGTCCCACTCTAGTGGAATTCTCCTGTAATTTCCCATTGCTAAGAGAAATAGCAGGGGGAAAACAATGTTGCCTCAGCAAAAATGGAGCCGGTAAAGAATTTGGTTGTTTCCTTTTGGAAGAAGAGGCAGAGGAGGGAAGGCATAGAAGAACTTCCCTGCCCACTGGAAGAGAAGGCATCTGTCCTCCAAGGCTGTGGGACAAGAGTCCCTGGTGCAGAACTGGAGGAGTTGATAGTTTGGTGAGGCAAAGAGCTCCAACTGAGGGGTGGCACAAGTGTGATGCTGTGGAAGACATCTCTGTTCAAAGTCCACTCGTGCGGGGTTCTCAAGGGAGTGGCTTAAGCAGTTTGCTAGCACACTGTTTTGAGAAGGCATGTATATGCCCTAATTATCCCTCTTTTGACAGCAGCTTCTGTTCTAGATTCAACAAAAAACTCGACCAGTCCTAATCTTTCAATTTAGGATTCGCCTATCCCTTTCACTTTGCCTGTACTCTAGTCTGCAGTCCAAATGTATTCTTGGCCTATTTCCTTTCTGTTACCTTTCCCTCTCCAATTATTTGTTCCTTTGCCAATTTCTGCCAGTAAATTCTTGCTCCCGCTTCCCCCATTTAATAATCATCTCTTTCCATTTTAAAATATAGCTTTCTGCTTGTTATTTATAGGAGCTTTAACTGTGAATCTCTAAAATATCCCTTCAAATCAGGTAATCCCAATCCACCTTTTTTTCTACTGGAAGGATAAACTTGTTCCACTTAACTCTTGCCCTGTTCCCTTCACAGATAAAATCTTTCAATTCTTTATTAATTACTATCCACAACTTCTCCTCTGGTTGATAAAAACATGCCTGACACGTGTATAAAACTGAAGGGACTAAAACATTTTCTCTGTTTACATCCTGCTATCCATATTCATTAACAAGTGCTTCCAGTTCCTCAGTTTTTGCATTATCCCTTGTTCAGTCTCTTCCTACATATTCTGTTTAGTCTCTTCCCACATATTCATAGCTTAAAACTTAAAAAACACACCAGCGGAGGAAATAAGGCTCCAATGCAGAGTTACTCACTATTTATTCCAAAAAATGTCCACAAGTATCAGTAAAAAACAGGCAACAGTCCAGTAGGCAAATAAAACATTAACGCTTGATCACCACACTACGTTTTCGTTTAAGCCACTTCCTCGGATGTAATGAGATAATACAATGCCTTACAGCCCACTTTTTATATACTAAATAACACAGACACTTAATTAATTAAATTCCAATTTTCATCAATTAGATGTAACTTCTTGTTCCAAACCCATCACTTCATATCAAAACCAAAGGGTTGAAGAAAATTGCAAAAAATTGTTAATAAAACAACATCCAATAAAAAGAGCGAAAGCCTTACATTTTAAAAAAAACAAATAAATAAATTTACATTTAAAACTTTAATACATTATATAAACCTATTCCAATAAATGATAGTTAGTTAACTGATGATTTCTAAAATAACACCACCTAGTGTTTGAGGGAGGAATTACTTATATATGTTTTAATAAGTTTTCATCTATAATTAAATCATATATACAATTATACAATATTGTTAAAATATTAAACCTAAATACATATATAAAATCAACTTCCATATAAAAACAATAACACATCCTTGATCCATGAGTAATGAAAATAAATATATTATATTAAAAATAATTTATAATTTTGCAGCTCTCATTTTTAAGACAGGTGCAATGGACAAAGAATCATTTAGCCCTGGTGGTTTATTAGCCTCTAAGTGGAGTTGCCACAAAAGTTCCCTGTACTCAATTGAGGTTTCCCAAAGGCCACCTCTTATGTCTTTAACCACCACCTCTAACACGAAGAAAGTAAAGGAGGCCTCCACACAACTTAATTTATGTCTGTAAAGTGCATTATTGGTACATTTTATTCTAATGTCGTAATTGTGCTCATAAATCCTGTTCTTTAATTTTCTCTCGGATTTACCGACATAGAATGCATTACATTTTTTGCAAAGTGCTAAATAAACAATGCCACTAGTTTGGCAATTTGCATAAGTCTTACTCTAAATCACTATGTCCCTACTAACAACATATACAGATTCCATACAACATACATTTACACATTGGGGACATCTCCCACATTTAAAAGTCCCCACTCTACCTTCTTTGGCTTTATTAATATTAGAATTATTTTCAAAATAATTCTTTCAGCTTTTACCTTTTCTATAGGTGCATTTCAAAGGGTCTTTAAACAGGCAGTCCAAATCTGATAGTTCTCCAAATTTCTTCCATTCAGATTCTAATAAATTCTTAATCTTAGCTGCCTCACCACTAAAGTCCATTACAAAATTATTGTTCCCCTCGTACTGTTCTTTCTCAATCCTTACATTTTTCCATCCTTTAGAACCCAAAATAGGTTCAAATTTATTTTTCCTTCCTAAGGTAACCTCATCCTTTATTTGCTGGATTAGACTATTGGGGTAACCCCTAGCCAAAAACATATCATGGAGCTTAGCACATTCCTCTCTAAAGTCCACTTCTCTCGAAGTCATACGGCTACCTCTCACAAACTGTCCTTTTATAATCCCTTTCTTTTGATGATGTGGGTGGGCACTATCATACGCCAAAAATGAGTTAGAATAACTCTCCTTCCTATACACTTTCGAGAAAAAAATCATTGTCTCCTTTACCTATATATATATCTAAATACTTTAAACATTCTTTGTCCTTCACATATGTAAATGTCAGGAAATTAGTAGACTTAGAAATATGTTCAAAAAAGGAAGAGAATTCAGTATCGGAGCCCACCCATAAAAAACACATATCGTCTAGGTAGCTAACTAACTATCATTTATTGGAATAGGTTTATATAATGTATTAAAGTTTTAAATGTAAATTTATTTATTTGCTTTTTAAAATGTAAGGCTTTCGCTCTTTTTATTGGATGTTGTTTTATTAACAATTTTTTGCAATTTTCTTCAACCCTTTGGTTTTGATATGAAGTGATGGGTTTGGAACAAGAAGTTACATCTAATTGATGAAAATTGGAATTTTAATTAATTAATTGTTTAAGTGTCTGTGTTATTTAGTATATAAAAAGTGGGCTGTAAGGCATTGTATTATCTCATTACATCCGAGGAAGTGGCTTAAACGAAAACGTAGTGTGGTGATCAAGCGTTAATGTTTTATTTGCCTACTGGAATGTTGCCTGTTTTTTACTGATACTTGTGGACATTTTTTGGAATAAATAGTGAGTAACTCTGTATTGGAGCCTTATTTCATCCGCTGGTGTGTTCTTTAAGTTTGGAGTTGTTCTACACTTAACTCCATTTCGTGTCGTTGACATATTCATAGCTGCTATAACAGAATTCTTTTTTAACTGAAAAAACTAATTTGAAAGAAGCACGGCCACTTCAAGAAAAATTTTTAATAAAACGGATTAAGCGCTTTCTTCAATCTAATTCAATCACTTCATCAGAATCAACTTTAAACATGTTAAAAACACTAAACACCTCTCTTGTTGGTTACATAATCAAATGAACAAACAGAAATCACAAAACAATTAAGAACCTACAACCATCAAAAATACATAATCATACAAAAAATATATATACATATTGATACAAAACATAACTGAAAAAAATGGGAACTGTATACACAACCAAACAACAGTAAAGACACTTAATTACACCTTGTAGGAATTAAGTCTACAAATACTTGCTATAGATTATCTGCTTGTTTAAAAGAGATGAAGCACAGGCATTCAATCTCAATTGCCACAAAGTCTCCTCCTGCATTAAATCAGTCTGTGGACCCTCAACTAAGCTTTTGGGAATAGTAACAATACCAAAAAAATAAAAATGTATGCACAGGGAACTTCTAATTCCTTACATAAACATGTGGAGAAATTTGTCTGTTCCTATCTAAAGAGTGCTCATATATCCTATCTCTAAAATCTATGTTGAGTCTTACCTATGTAAAAAAAAATCAGTTTTTACACAAAGCTGCATATATAAACTCCCATGGAGTTACAGGTACAATGAAGAGATGTATAAAACACTTCCTTATTGATATTAGCTTTATCTTTTTCCAAAATAAACTTGCATTGACTGCAAAAAAACTCATTTACAAGTACCAAACTTTTGTTAGCTAAAGGATCAGGGTGGTCAGCATTTTCTAAAAGCTTCTTTAAGTAACTACCTTTCCTATACTCTATTTTGGGTCTTTCTCCCAAAATGTTTAATAATCCATCAAAACGCAAAAAAAAGTCCAATTTTTTTATAAGATTGCTAAAAAGAAATCAACATTCTTCTGTACAAGTGGTAATAAATGAACAAGTGTAATCACATCTAGTTTGTATCCTATTGTTATTGACTAGCTGAACTTGTGATGACTTAAAAATAGATGTCATATCACCAGTCTGTCTTTTCCTCTTAATTTCACTAAATACAGAAACCACTAAGTCCTCAGGATAACCCCTAGAAAAAAAAAACATATCTGCCAAATTGTTCCCTTCTACTTCTAACAATGTATCTTTAAGACCATCCTTGTCAACCCAACAAATTGACCTTTTACTGTACCTCTCTTAAAATGCTCAACATGACAACTAGAGTAATGTAATTAACCATTAGAATGGGTAGGTTTCCTATAAATACTAGTAACAAGAGACTTCATCCTGACAGCTTTACTTATTAAGACGTCTAAAGAACTTATTTTATTACAATTGTAAGAATAAGTACATTTTAAAAATGAAGTCATTTAAGACAAATGTTTAACAAATGCATCAGCCTCGCTCTTAAAACCCCCAAGCAATAAAATCATCCAAAAAACATACATATAACCACCATGGAGCAGGATTAAATACACTGAACACAAATTTCTTTTCCCATTGAAGCATCACTATATTGGTGAACAAGGGGGCACAATAAGCCCCCATTGCCACACCTCTCCTCTGTTGAAAATACTGCCTGTCAATATGAGCAAACGTGTAGTCCAGAATTAATTCCATTAATGTTTCCAAAACATTAATTTCATTACTCCTCAGAACACCATATTCTAATAAAAAATCATGAAACATTTCTAAGCCTTGAAGTTTTCCGCACAACCAACATTCCTCAATTGTGCCACGAAATCCCATGAATCATGGCATAAGAGTGCCTTAATACTAAACAACCCCTTCAACTTGACATCTATATATTTAGATAAGGGATGTATAACAGATGTTCTAGCATTAATAATAAGTCTCACTGGAGTTTCTTGTGCATCTTCAGGATGCCAGATACAGAGGGAATGACAGGAAATTTTACATCCACAAAAATTGAAAACTTCCTTTGAAATTTGGCCTTGTTCTAACATATCCTGAAGAAAAAAAATTATGTTTTCATACATGACATTGATGTAAGTCAGGGAGGTTTCTTCGTAGTAATTGTCATAAAGATACTCAAACATTTTATTCAAATAATCAGTCTTGTACATTACTACGACTCCCCCATCCTTGCAGAGCTTCATAACCCTTACATTCTTGTCATGCACAAGTTTTATCAATAACAATCATTCTGTATCACTTAAACTGTTAGATGGTAACACCCTCCTGTTAACCAAAAAATCCCTAAAATCAAACTCACACATTCTTTCAAATGATACAAGAGGGAAGGATAAAGGCAGATTGAATGTGCTGCTTCTCCTTCAAATATCAGATTCATAATCCCTAAAAATTTTCTGAAACAAAATTCTGAAGTTCAATTTCCTCAGGTATAGCTTTAAATCCAACAAAACATTTTCAATCTTAAAAACCATATTGGGAACATAAGAATATCCTTTACTAAATAAATTCACAGGACTGTCACCATACACGTTAGAAGCAAAATTGTACAACTTAAAGTCACCTGTGTTGTTAGTGATAATAGTCCACTGTCTGTTAACAATAACCGACCATCATGTTTTTGTTCATCAATGAACAATACTATCTCCTGTTGCTGCTGTGACCTAGATTGTTCCACCTCCTCCTCTGTTGTTGCTGGTTCCTCTGTTGATTGGGCTCTTGTTGGCGATTCCTGATTCTCTTGGACCTCCTGGGGGTGACTTCCTCTAAACAGATGGAATCTTCATTTGCTTCACTTAGCAAATCAACCACCATAACTGTCTCCTTGTCTCTCTCCAGTTGGTTCCACCTCCTCTGCACACTGATTGGCCGAGGGAACACCTTACCCTCCTGATAATCCAACTGGTCCCTTTCTAATTTTCTTTCCTTCCTTCTTGTTATATCCAAGATTACTTTCCCAATTTTATGAAATGTTTCATTGCATTGGATCAGCTTACAAGGTAACAGTAAATCATTTTTAAGTGTTTGATCTAGCTTGGATGCTTCCTCAGTTAACTACTTAATGGAGTGACGATTGAGTTTGATAAGCACTTCAAGCAGTTCAATACCCTGCCAATTAAAAAGTTCAACTAATTCCAAATGCAACACAGAGTCCAGGACAAGTCCAGTTAGAAAACTCCAACTACAGAGCCCTTTTAACTTTAAGGCATTCACCTAAATATGCATTTTTAACTTGAAGCTTACAGCACTTTAATAACACTCACTCAAATTGATCCAAAGACTGCTGAAAAGTGCTGGTACTGCTGAATGCTAGTCCATTAAGAGTCAAAGGTCTATTCAACCATGAATTAAAACTAACATTACCCTTGGAACCAGACGTAGATGAAATCTCTATTTTCTCCACCATTCAACACCTGCTCAGGCTGCTCAAGAGGCAAAAGACAGGAGGGAGTTTTATTAAAATCAGTACAACACTGCAAGTTCCTCACTGGGTCAGTGATCTGGTCCGAACATTGCTGCACCAGTTGAGCTAATAATCCATTACCGTTGTTCACTTCCTTGAAATTAAAGCCTGGATGCAAACCTATGCTTCACTCATTCTTAAAAACACTGAAACAAACTAGTAACCAAGAATAAATTCAGTTTAACTGAAAAAAGCAAAAGCAGTTAATCTGTTTTATTAAAAGTTTTTCTCAGAGAGGTCATGCTTCTTTCGGGCTTTTTACAGTTAAATTGAGTTTTTCTTGGTTACTAGAATTCTTTTTTAACCCATACTCCTAAGTAACTCATTATATCATGTCCATAAATATGGGTATCGTTGAACCAATTCACGCATGGGTACATACTTCACTGCTCCTGCCTTTGCTTTTCCTTCATCAATTTTATATCCTAAAAAGACCTGAATCTGTCTTGGAATATTACACAACACTGAGATGTTCTTTTCTGGTTTTAACAAACAAAATGTCATCTGCAAATAAAGCTAACTTTTCTTGATTACCAATCCAATTATATTGTCAAATTGTTGAGTCCCTTATTTTTTGTGCCAGTGGTTCTAAATATAACACAAATGACAAAGAGGAAAGAGGACACCTCTGCCTGCTTCCTCTGTTCAGACAGAACATATCATCCCCAGCACACACACATTTGCACCTCCAATCCCTTATACATCCTCCTAATTAAACTTACTATTGTGTCAAGGAATACAAATGTTTCCATTGCCCTACTCATAAAATCCCAGCCTACTCTGTCAAATGCTTTCTCTGCATTAAGACCCACCAATAACAGTGGCATTTTCTTATATTTTGCTTCTGTTTGGATCATCATTGTTCTACTAATGTTATCAAATGGTTGTCTCCCCTCCATAAAACCACACAGATCCATATCTATGTGGCAACACCTTTGCCACTCCTTTTGCCATTATAGATTTATAATCTTGGTTTAGAGTCAAACTTGACTTATTTGAAGCTGGATTTGATGAGTCTTTACCAACTTTAGGTATTACAGTCACCACAGCTTTCTCCCAGGATGTTGGTGCTTCCCATCCTTTTAACATATTATTAAACAAAACCTTCCAGATTTATTTATTCCTTTCTTTCCTCCTAGCTTCCAAACTTCAACAGGAATACCATCTTTCCTTGAGACTTTCCTGTAGGCTGGTTACATATCACCATTTTATTCTATCCTAACTGTTAATAATTGAGCCTCACTGACCTCTAACCTTGGCATATTTAATTCTTCCATAAATATTTCCATTTCTATTTTTTCTAGATTTCTACATCTTTGCTTTATACAGATTTTCATAAAATTTCTGAAATATTTATACTACCCCTAAAGGATCTCAGGTTATTTTCCTTGTTATTGGCAACATAAGCTTGGCAACAACTCTTTCTAATTTCTGTTGCCCAAGTCATTGTCCTAAAAGTTTTTGTGCGCTGGAGTTCCCATAAAACAAACAAAAAAAAAAGCTGCATAACAACAATCTTTCTAAACTCATGCATATTATCCAAGTAGTCCCTTATTTTCTCTTAAGCATTCCTTGTTACTTACTAACCACTGTTTTTCATTTCTTCCCTATTTTTAAATTCAAATTTATTTGATCTACTTCCCAACAACATCTTCTGAAGAAATTCTGGAATTGTTGGGGAAGACAGAAATAATTTCCACTATCCATTCCTTAAATTCCTCTCTTTTAATAAATATGGGGTGAAGTGCTAGTGTTTCATTTTACTTTATTACCCTGCATTTTTATCTTGGTTATAACTGGCACACAATCTGAAGCAGTTACTGGATATGTATTAAAACTTTCAATTAAATGCACATGTTCTTGTGAAATATAATTTCTGTCTAGCCTAGCCCAGTTGTACCTTGGAGAATAATATGTAAATTCTCTCAAAGTTCCTACTAATGAAATCACGCCTTCCATACCAAATATTTTCACAAATTTCTTTAACAATCTACTCTCTTTTGTTTTATTTTCCCTTCTAGGCCTTCCAAATACATCCTCACAATTGACCCAACTATAAATAATATTTCCTGTTGAAAGATGATCATTTCTCCCAGAATTTTCTTAAGCTCCATTGTAGCAGTTTTAGGTGAAATATAAGTACATGTCAGCATAATACTCCTCCCTTGCCAGAAGCCAGTTACTACAACAAATCTACCATCTTTTGGTCCTCATTTATCACTATTGGAGATCCACTATCAATATAGGTAGTATTCTTTCTTTCTGTCCCAGATATTCCACTAAGCTACCATCCTGAAATCCTTTCTTAATCAAATTAATATGCTCATTTTTTTCCAAATATGTCCCCTGTAGCATAGTTATGTACATTCTGGATTTAATATAGTTCACTACTCTTTCTTTTTTGTATATACCTATGAGACCATTCATGCTCCAAGATAATATGGAAAGTGTTGCCATCATGATAAGAAGTTATTGTTCCTACTTGTTATATGGAACACCTTTTTAAAAAATGTCTATTCCAGCTTTTCTGTCATAGGCATGCACTAATGTGGACAGGTTGATCTTATATACAGTTGCTTTTTGTCGTGCCCATTTGAACTATGTCACATCTTACAAGATCAAATCTTATAACACTTATTTTAATGAAAACCCGCAAACAAAAAAGCAAACACACCCCCAGAATACCCCTATAACTCAACTTCATGCAAACACAACACTACGTACATCTTCAAATAATGAAATTTTACCCTCCTAATACGAACAATTGTGCCAGACTGACTATTGCAATCAAAGGCTTTAACTGATGTGCAACTAAGGTTACACATGTTAAGATGCATGGTACAGCTTGTGCTGCTACTTACATTAAGTGCCATCTGTCTTTTCTTTTATCTTTATTCCACTCCAAGGTGTACAAAACTTGAATGTTTTCAGAAAACATTAACTTTTAGCCTAAAAAGTACTGCCCTCTTATCAGCTTGTCTCTATACAAACATAAGAACCAGATACATAGTTATCTTCAGCCGCAAGCTTGTCGTGTTACACCGTGAACACTTGTCTGCTAAAGGAAAACATTTAATTTCAATTAGTCTGCTCTTACTTGCTTCCAATTAAAACTTGTTGTTAGATCAAGCCAAAGGCCTTAATCCAGTCATTCCCATATTCAAAAGTAAGAAAAAAGCATATCATCGTTACTTATATCATTATCTGTATACTTTTTCACCCTATTTTCCACCTCAGCAACCCAAGATTACAGCCTAGTATCTTAAACATGCGTTTGCCTAGCATTTCTCCTCTTTGTACACTGCAATGCCTACATATCTTAAAACTAAAAAAAAAGAAGAAAAATGGCAACTGTTTACTTTAGTTTTCTTATAAAACACAAATATAACTGAAAATTCTTTACCATATAACATGCAGTTAATGGCATAACATTTTTCATAAAAATACTGTTAAAAATTGTTTTGTTTCAGTTGCATCCTTTCCTCCTCTTTGTTCTTCCAAATATTTACGACATGAAATAGGGTAAATGCTTTGGAGTCCCCTACAAGTTTAACAAAGTCAAAAAGGTTCAATATGTCCAGTAATTCTTGTTCAGCCATATTTCAAAAATGTGACTGATGCTTTGTAATCCCACATTTATTAATTAATTTTTGAGTTGCCGGTTTTCTTCCTGTAGATTTCCATCTTTCATCTCCAGTCTCTGGTTCATTTCCAACATACATCCAGTTTTCTAGCCAACTCCTGTGCTTTGCTCTCTCTCTCTCATGAATTTGCCTTTGGAACCATGGACATGGTCTCACTGGCAAAGACATTTTGGAGTCGTCCAAAGGAAATCAGCATAAACATTCACTTGAAGCTGGACAGCAAGGAAAGTAACAGGAAACTGTGGAAACTCTGGTGCAGTCAATATTGAGGAGTGATAGGCCAGTGGGTTCCCATATGACAGAGCAATGGATGGCACAGGATGAAACTGAAGAGAATGTGCCACAGGAAGATGCTATAGAACTTTCTATAGAATGCCCACAGGAAATGGAAAACAAAAAATCTTCCCCCAGTTTAAAGGAAAATGAGCTAAAAGAAGAGTTGCTTGACTTGATAGACATATTAAGATCAATGAAAGAAATGGACTGCAGGAGGTCAATAAAACCCAAAAAAGTCAGACGTTTTATAAAACAAATGAACACAGTAATTAGGACTGTCCATTGAGATCCATGTGATATAACAGAAGTAAGCAGGATAGATTACTGTGCAACTAAATTAATAATTGATAAAACCCTACCACAAGAACACAGGGTAGCGAAGGAAGGGGAGAAATCGAATACCATCATGGAAGTACTGAATAGAGAAAACTATAAAGCAATTAAGACAAGAAGTGTCACTGTTAGAAGACTACAGAAGAGGGAACAGATCAACAAAAATACTCAGAAGGAAAGACGTAATAAAATCAATGCATAGTATTAGAATAGACTGGGATCTATCATGCATTGTCGCAAACAGCAAACTAAAAATCTCAGCACAGGCATAAAAACTTAGAAGCTATGCAGATAAATATAAAGGAAAAGTGCAAAATAAGCAATTTATTGACGACCAAAGTTTTACAGAGAATTGGGAAACAAGGTAAAAGGAAATGAAAGACCACCAAAACAAAAAGAAAAAAATAGATATATTTTAGAGAAGTATTTATGAAGATCCTGTGAACATAACCAAGGTGCTAAATGGATAGAAGTAATAAAAGAAAGAATAAGAAGTTTAAAAGTACAGGAATGAAATGGGATGAAGTAACATCCAGAGATTGAAACAAAGTTAAGAAAAGCCTCCAACTGGAAAACTCCAGGCCCAGATGCAGTACATAACTTCTTGTTAAAAGTATTAACATTTTCGCATGAAGATGTAGCTATAAGTAAGAACTACTTATATGCGCACCCTGAAGAGACACCAACCTGACTAACAACAGGAAAAACAATGATACTACTTAAGAGTGAACCTGCAAGCTACCCTAAAAACTACAGATCAATAACTTGCCTTCCATCGACGTATATACTATACACTGGAATTGATGCCAACAGAGTTTATAGTCATTTAGAAGAAAACTCAATTATGGCAGTATAAACAAAAGCACAATAAATGAAAGTCATATGGAAAAAAAGATTAGTTGTTGCTAAATAAAGCTGTGATACCCCACCACTGGCCCAGTAATCAAGGAGTCTCAATTCACACCACAGGCAATAGTGGGGGACATACACACAGGAAGGATGACAAGTACACACACAGTAAAGTGCAATTTTCCCTTAAGAGCACACAGAGACCACAGTCAGTCTCGGGCTGGCTTATCCCACTTTCTCCAGATCCCCAATAAGACTCCCCACTGGCACAGCTACTGAGTTGAGATCTCAGCTGAGTGGCCAAGCCAAGATCTCCACCACCCTCTCTGTCCAACCAATGCTTCATGTCTCTGCCCAAGTAGCTGACACACACACTCTGAAATTTGATTTATGCACACACACATGGGAAAGGATGGCACAGGTTTACTAGCTATGCCCCTTTCTGCCCAGACTATAAGGTAGTTTTCACTGCCACCAGCCACTACTTATCAGCTACTTTCAGGCCCTTAGCAAAGGGTGTCCTGTGTAATGTTACTGTTAATCCAAATGGTAGTTTGACTAAGAGCAAGGCTATTAGGAATGACCTGCACAGTATCACCAAAAAGATATGCAAGTACTGTAAGAGCTTAAATATCTTTAGACAGATCAGCCACAACTGAAAGGTTTAAACATACTTAATAATAAATGATAAAAGAACAAGAAAATTCCCAGTAAACAATCACAGTCACTTCAGAGTTCAAAATCACAGGAAATATTTAAAAACAACATTACAGGACAGTATCAAATAAAGAAACAGCTAAGCTATCCTTCACTATATTCTTAACTGTATCTAAGGTAAATTACTGTATGCTAGACTTACTCATAGCAAAGCAAGACAGATGTGGTGAGTGGGTTTTCCCAGCTGATGCTGCCAGGTCAAAGACAAAATACACTGTCTCTCTCTCTCTCTCAGAGACTTCTTAAATTAATATCAGAAATTACTGCTGGGTTAGCTTGTAGGATGACATCACTTTTTGTCATCTGACTTTAGTTCCCAAGCTAAACCCCCATTGCTAGAAACTAGCAGCATTTAGCATTTCTCTGTGAAAACACATAACAAGGACTCTTCTTAGATCTTTTGGCAAATGGTGAAAGTTGTAAAATAATTTACATTCATCCACATGTAAAGACGATACAAAAAACTTCAAGCTGTAGACATTGGGTCTGTTACTGCGAGATAACATCTTCTATGGCCCAGCTATAAAGTAAGTTAACCTCAACCATTCTTCCAACATTTTGCAAGTTAATCTCTTGTGTTTCAGTCTCCCCCGTTAAACAGTTACAACAGTGTATAAAAATATCTCTTCAGCACAAGTCTATACAACATAACATACAGTTCTAATATATTTTTAACACAAGCATATGAATCATGTTGATATTCACAAATGACACACAGCCACTTACAAAATTCCAGCTAGCTGGGCTGGCATTATCTCCTTTTTTTTACAAAAGTAATAGTGGAGAACTGCAAAACGGGGAATAATCTAAGTATGGCATGGCCTGACTACAAAAAAGCATTTGATAGTATCTCACATTCATGGATAAGAGAGTGCTTAAAAATGTACAAGACACATCCTACACATTGATTACATTATAGCAACCATGAAACAGTGGCAAACCACTTTGCAGTTAATCCATGATAAAGGACAAATTATTATTCCAGTGATAAAAATTCAAAGGAGGATATTCCAGGGTGACTGTCACCACTGGTCTTTTGTCTTGCCCTTAAACCATTACACTGTCTCCTTAACAGATTAGGTCATGGCTACAATTTGACTCCCAGAAAGTAAGGTGTAAAAACTTATCTTTTTGTGGATGATTTAAAACTGTATAGTTCATAGGTTGGTACTAGGCTATTGGCCCTAGGGCCCATAAAAGCCTACCCATAACAATTCCCTGGCTATTTCTTCCCACAGTATTTACTTCCCTGGGCTCCTTGTCTAGCAGGGCGACTGACGTGATCCCCGGGGCAAATTTCCTATCTACTATCCAATCGTCAAGGTTCCTTTTGAAGAGGGCCAAAGAGGCACTCTGCTTGACATGTATGGGCAGTCTATTCCAGAGTCTGGGGAGTCTCTGGGCCAGGAACCTATCCCTCCAGCAGGTTTTGTTCATTGTGATGACAAGGTTTAGATCCCTGGAGCATGTGTTTCTGAGGGATTGGGATTTCTTTAAGTGCAGCACATCCATCAGCTCTGGGTTTGACATGGCCTTGTATGTTAAGCAGAGATCGCCTCTGAGTAGACAATATGCGACAGAGTATAGCTGGAGTATTTGTAGACTGTTAGCATAGGGCATCTGCTTTAGGCCTGTGATTCTTTTAGTGAGGTATTTATGTGGTCTTTCCAGTTGTTGCAGATGTTTTGAGAGGTACATACCACATGGGGCATTGTATTCTATAATGGGTCTAATGAGGGATGAGTACAGTGGAACAATGATCTCCTTTTTTCTGGATGAAAAGCCCTTCGTGATGAGGTGTGCCACATAGAAGGATTTCCTGACTGTTGTGGTGATGTGGTTATCGAAGGTGAGACCACTGTCCACCTGTGTCCCTAAGTCTCTTATCACACTGTCGGTGTTTAGTGTACTGCCACCTATGTGGAAATTCACAGGTACACGTTTTTTCCCAAAGGGGATAACTATACATTTCTTGTCACTGAGCTTGAGCCCATGGCTCTGGCACCAAGCATCTGTTTCTGCAAGGTCCTTTTGTAGAATATCCACATTATTTGGGGATTCAGTAATGGCTCCCAGTTTGCAGTCATCTGTGAACTTTGTCTGCCAGAGCCCCTTAGTGTTGACCTGTACTTCAGAGAAGTAGATGCCAAACAAGAGCGGTCCCAGGACTGAACCCTGAGGTACTCCACTTGTCTGGAGCTGGATTTGGAGTCGACTACTTTTACAGTCGGGGTTCTGTCAGTAAGCCAGTTGGCAACCCATCAAGTGACGTAGGGATTAATGCCCAGCTTAGTAAGTTTATCTATGATTCCAGAGTGGGGGATGGTGTCGAAGGCCTTGGCGAGGTCCTGATAGGCTGTGTGGACTGCCTTATCCTCGTCCACAGCTCTGGAGACTGATTCGAAAAGGTCAATCAGGTTTAGGAGACAAGATCGGTCCTTCATGAACCCAAACTGGGTGGGGTCTAGTGTTTGAAGATTGCCAATGTCTTTGTTTATGAGTGCCATGATAGTTCATCAGATATGGAGAACTGGGAAAGTGGAAGTGTACAGATACTTTGGAATTGATGAAGGATCAACAATAAAACATGAACTGTGAATTAAACTTAGTAAGGAATACTTTAGAATACTAAAATTAATACTGAAAACAGCTTTGACATCTAGGAACAAAGTCGAAGCTATAGACCAATTTGCTCTTCCTGTCCTAGCTTACAGTTTTGGAGTGACTGGTCCCAAAAGGTACTGGATCAGCTGGACAGAAGACAAGAAAAATGCTTCATGCTGATCAAATGTTGTTTCTTTTGTTGTTTATTTCGGCTTTTCCCGGTTAGGGGTCGCCACAGCGGAACTCTGGTCCACTAATGACTGGCAGTAGACCCTGACGCACAACCTTCAACGAAGGTACACCCATTCAAGCACGTCTCCACACAGAAGATGCTCTAGCTGAGAATCAAATAGGACAACGTCTTACTGTGAGGCGACAACGCTACCGCAGCACCAAAATGATTGATAAAAATCAGTGCATACCAAGACTATATATTCCCTGTTCTGAAGGAGGTATGGGCCTCCTCGAAAGTGATTACATGTATAGATCTGCAATTGTAGGACTGTATCTGTTGGCCTCACAAGATCCAGACATAGTGAAAGTTTTAAAACATGAGGAGAATAAGACTAAGATGACTTCTCTACTTAGTTTAGTAGAAGCATATCGGTGTCAAGCGGGAATGGAAATCAAACCAGAAGTAGATAGAAATCAGGTAGCAACTGAATGTGTCAAAAAGCAAAAGAAAGAATATAAGGTAAAGGATCAGATGAGAAGGCAAGAAATGTGGAAAATGCGTAAGTATAGTTGCAAGTACAAAAAATTCTTGGAATGGTTAAGGAGAGGTTAATTTAAACCAAAAGACGAAAGGATAATATTGGCAGCCCAAGACAGTTAACTACATACACATTGGTTTACAAAGTCCATTGAACATGTGGGAGAAACAGACAAATGTAGGTTTTGTAAAACAGAACTGGAAACATTCACACATCTTGTTCCTGGTTGTGACATACTAATAGCAGGACTGTATACTGAAAGGCATAATTATGCGGCAAGGCTGTTGCATTGGGGATTGCGCAAACACTAATACTGACGTAGCTGAAAAACATTGGAGA
Organism: Protopterus annectens; assembly: GCF_019279795.1. Lineage (NCBI taxonomy): Eukaryota > Metazoa > Chordata > Ceratodontiformes > Protopteridae > Protopterus > Protopterus annectens. The sequence continues at coordinate 439,841,485 of NC_056750.1, read as the reverse complement.
CATGAGCCCCAAAGCATTAAAGAAAATTATGAAGTTTATATCACATGGGATCACCCATTACCAGCAGTTAAAAAAACAAACAGATGCAGCAAAACCAAATACAGTAGTACACAAAAAGAAGACAAAAGTAGCATTTATTATTGAAATTGCTACAACCAGTGACTACAGTGTCTTAAGTAGAGAGAGACACAAAGTCATAAAATACCAGGATTTGCAGGCGGAAATAAGGGCAATGTGGAAGAAGGATACCCAGACAGTTTCAATAGTAGTAGGAGCAATGGGTCTTATAAAAAATAATTTACAATCATACTTAGATATGCTGCTGATAAATGTAACTCCCTATGAATTGCAGGAGGTGTCAGTTCTGGGCACATTGCAGGTGCTGCAAAGAGTACTTCCAGCTAACATCAAAAACTGAAACAATACTAATTTCATGAACTTTAATCACACTTTGACTTAGGAATGGGGTCCATTCCTGCCATAGTATTAGAAACCCAAAAGACTTGGAGAAATTAAAAAAGGACCTAAATTTTGCTTGTGACAAACAGGACATGTTGGAGAGACAGATATATTTTTCAGAGATTTCACATTCTCTGGAACAGGCTCCCCACCCATGTGAAGCAGAGTTCCTCTCTATCCTGCAACTTGGACCAATGGTTGGGTGATTGGAAATTCGCCCTTACTCTGGCTTCTATGTCTCTGATGGACACAGGCAGTCAGTAAATTACCCCCTATATAAATGAAATCTGTGGGTCACATTTGGGTTGCATGGCTAAGCTTATAATGGCCCTATTGGTCATTAGTGTATTATTTACCTATGAACCTATAAGATGGAGTCAAGATGTTTACAATCTAATGGAAGCACTGAATTGTGCTCAAGTGTATTTCAAAAAACATGTTACACATCAGATGTCAGAGATCTCAAAAGAATCAGACAAGTAGAAAAATAGGAAACTGGATAAAAAGACAAGACAACCAAACATACTCTGTGAAATGCCCAGTTTTCTACATATGCTCAACAACAACAGTACATAAAAATGCTTCTGAATGGGACTACACAGACTATACAGTGCGAGTGCGTGTGTGTGTGCGTGTGTGTGTGTGTGTGTGTTTGTGTGTGTGCCTGTGTGTAAAATGAGTGTGCCCCTACTTACATAAATACAAACCTATAAATCCATAAACACACAAGAGACCAAATGTATTACTTCAGATTAACTAATGGAAACAATAACTGAAAATCCTGGATATGTACTCATCACCTGAACAATAACCAGAACCAGAATATCTCAAATGATGTTGTGCTGAGCTGCTTCTCCTATAGTTATGCATAGTAAGCGACTAAGAAAAAAAGCCCTCTGTGAATAATAACCTACTTTGGCCAACTATTGGCACAGCCACTCCCAGCTCAGTGAGCCACTGCCCTGGCAACCTGATGTGTTAGTGATATTAGGTTGGAAACATGGCTACAGGCACATATCAGCATATGGATGGGAATTACAGGAAACTTTAAAAATGTTATTTCTCAGTGTGGAACTCCAAAATAGCTGCATACAGTAAAGGGCAGCTAACACTGCATCAAATGAGTGAAACGAGACACCTATTAACCTAAGAGAAATGTGATGCTAGAAATCTGGGCTGCAGCGAGCATAAATTGCTTGCAGTGAGTTTCAAGCTGCTTATACAAAACGCTTAGCAATTTTACAAAACAGATCAACCATTCTGCTTATACTTAGTCACAACTATCCCTTGTGTTCAACTGCAAGCTTGCACAAATCTTGTTACATGCATCTCTGTAGTCTCCATTAAAGACGCTTAGAACCCTAACTATAATTTTCTCTCTTAGAATTTGGTCATTGAGTTATAAGTTGATTATTCATTCTATAAAAATCTCAATAAAATATATTTGGAAAAAATTGCTGTTAGGATTAATAACTCCTGTACTTCAATGTGTGATGAAACCTAATTAAAAAAACATGCTTAGTAAATTCATTACTAGGCTTATCTTTTTTCTAGTATTTTAATTAGTGGCTATATTTAATAAATTGCTTCTCAAACACTAATGTCAACCACCCAGACAAGGGTAAGTCTGTTTCAGGAAATGGCCAAGTAAGAAAAAACATTATGTTTTTCTGAAATATTGACAACTTTTAGACATGACTTCCAGGAGGGGATCGGGCTGAGTACAGAAATAATACTAATAACACTTGAGGTAGACAAACCGTAAAACTGCATACTAATTACTTAGCAGACTTTTACTTCCTGACTGTACAGTATTAAATATGACTTTTAATGTACAAGGAGGCCCAGTTACTTTTATAGGCCCAATGTCTATTCAGTGGATTTAGAAAAGCTCACTGTGACCAAGTCTGCAAAACCATGATCAAACAGATAAAACACAAAAAGCACAGAATTTCTAATTCAGAAAATACCACAGAAACTTCAGCAAACATGACAGTTTCTGTGCTCCTGTCAACTTCAAGTCATCTACCTGTACAGAGCAATTGTATCTGCCTCTAGAGTGCTACTGCCTTACACCAATTTGTAGTGGTGTGCCCTTGCTCAAAGAGCACAAGGGCATAAAAGAGGAGGAGGGGACACATAACAGTAAGGTAGGGAAAACAGAGCGTGGATTTGCCTTCCCAGCTTGGTGTTATGAACAGGGAACAGTTCTCTTCAACTAGCCACTAGAAGCCTTCAACTCATGAGCTGCAATCAGAAGAAATGAATTCAAGTTGAGACTTTCTTCCTAGCAAGACTGCTCTGCAAAGTCAAGAGGGCACTTTTACATCAGCAGCTTTTTTCAAATGAGTTCATTTTTCATTTAGCTTAATCCATGGCTAGGAATATCCCCTGAAGGGTACAATATGCAACTGATCTGACACAGTGTCATGCTGTTTTAACACATTTAATACCTTTACTTCTATAACATTTTTAAGATTATGTTGCAATCTAGTGATATGATGAAAATGACTGATTTTATTAATTTGTTTATTCTTTACATTTTAGCTGTTTGCTATGCTATTCTTACTACACATATACATGTTGACTTACAGCATGGTTTAGGAAGGATCAATTAATTCACTTAACTATTTCCTTAGTAATTGTGATCCCATAATTTCTAAGCCATCAAAATTTGTGTGCTTTAGAGCTGCATGCAAGTTTTTAGGAGAAAAAAAAAGAAACAAATAAGCTTAATGCCTTAATATAATTTCTTATTTATTAAAACTAATAAAAGAGAATCAAGAAACTGTTATTTTTTTCTATCACATATTCAGTGATGTAATCAGATACTCAAATCTGTCTTACTATAAAGCACATTAACTGAACATTGCTGAAGGCAAACATCATGTAGTGCTATTAGTAGTTTCACCTTATCAAAACACTGACAAAAGTACTGATGTCAGCAGCGCTGCAACAATTATACTTGTAATGCTGGCACTTTTCAATAATACTGAATGCAGTTTGACACAACATTAGAAGCACAGTGACGCATCCTGTGACACAAACAACTTTTAAAGAAATAAAATGCAAGGTTCATTTATTTTCCCCAAATCTCTATTTGCCAACTAAGAAGAAAGAACACAATACTCTCAAATGCAAAAACAAATTTTTGCACTGGTGATTTTTATATAGTAAGATGTACATTATTACAGTTACGGCTAAGTTTTTATTCAGAATTTTTTAATAACTGTAAAGGTTTGATAAATCTGTATTTTTTTCCCTTCTGAACTTTTTTTTTTTGGCCCCCCCCATATCCTCTTGCCACAGATCTCCACAATTTCCCTTACAGATCCCCTTCTTGGGGGGGGGGGGGGGGCAGCAGAAATCCTGCCTTCCCTCTACTGGGAAAGTTCATACTTTTACTCCCCTACATCGTGAGATCATTGGGCCCATCTGTTCAATAGGGAAAGGTCAGTGGGGGCATCATAGGGGCAGCTAATGAGGGTGGATATTTTTAGGTATGAGGGGGAAAAGAATAGCCTAACTGGGGTTGACTGTATGAGTGACATCCAATACATCACCAAGATGAGCAATACAGTCACTGAAGCCACCACCATTACTACACTGAAGAGAAGCCTGGTTTTCAGCTGAGAAATGCTTACTCATCTACAACAGGAAATGTTCAGTTGTAAGCATAAACATTAACTTTCTCCCTGAAGATGTAAGCCAAAGGCCTTCCACCCTTTCTGCTCAGCTCCTCCAGGATTCAAAGAAATAATTGAACTTTGTTCATCTGGCTCCTAGCCATGGCTCCATCCCTTTATGTCATGCAGCTGGGTGCTCTTCTGAATACACAGTAAATAAATCTACTCTACTTTGTATGCACATTTCTTAACTAGTTTATTAGGGGTCTATTACATGTCAGTAGCTAACGTGCAGCTTTGGTCTTGCACCAAGCTTTACATTTAAAAAATGACTGGCTTACTTCTTTATGAACTTGACTGTTTGTTTCCTTGGTAGCTGTGTAACTAAACTGGTCCAAGGGTCCTTTTTTCAGTCATAACTCAGCCCAAGGCAGATAGCAGACAAAATGTAACAAAAGCCTACACATTTTTAACACACTGTACACAGACAAAAAGAGTACTGCGGTGGTGGTGCTGCAGTAGCGTTGTCGTCTCACAGTAAGATGTTGTCCTGTTCGATTCTCAGCTTGAGCGTCTTCTGTGTGGAGACATGCATGAATGGGCGTACCTTCGTTGAAGGTTGTGCGCCAGGGCCGGCAACTCGGCACTTAAAAATCTACTGGCAATCATTAGCGGACCGGAGTTCCGCTGTGGCGACCCCTAACCAGGAAAAGCCATAAGACACAACAACACAGACAAAAAGAATAAAGAATTGGCAGATGTTTGCAGGGGTCTATATTAGAACATCGAAGTTTCAAAACTTCAAATGTTCTAATATCGACCCCTATTCAGCAAAAGCTGAAAATATCGAAGGAACAGAAAACCAAATTTTTTCCTAGGGAAAGAATTTGGTTGTCCGTTTCTGTTGCTTCTGTATTTCCAGCGCTGTGGTGAAAAGTTACGGGTCGGGTTCAAGTAAGTGTACGATTGAGTGCGGGTTAGGTTATTTAGCTTTAGGGTGCGGGTTAGGTATATGTGCAATTGTGTGGTCGTGAGGGTTAGGTGAGTTAGGGATGTGTGCGATTGTGTGGATGTGAGGGTTAGGGCGGGTTAAGTGAGTTAGGGTTAGGGCGTGGGTCACGTAAGTGTGCGATTGTGTGGATGTGAGGGTTAGGGCGGGGTAGGTGAGTTAGGGTTAGAGAGTGGGTGAGGTGAGTATGCAATAGTGACGGACCTTACATACAGAAGTTATTTTAGAAATGTGGCCTACATTAGTACTGCAAACAGTAAAATACATACTGACCGAATACTCTCTGTCTAAAATATTAAGAGGCTGGAAATTTAAGGTAAGCACTTAATTACATTCACAGATAATTCAGTTAAAGTATATTTAGAAAATGAATTAACAAAAAAAAAATCCCAGCGACAATGCTGTTACCAAATCTAAATTAAAGACAAAAGTTTAAAGGTATGAAAGTATAACCCCTCTAAAGACAATATGCAATCCACCCGAAAGACAACATTCTATTTATTTATGAATTTTTGTTCACTGGGTGTGTGGGTTGGTCCAAGGACCTTTATTTAGCCATTACCTAGACAAAAAGGGCTTTATAATGTTTAAAGATGCAAGTAAAACATCACTTTCAATAAATAAGAAAAGCAATCACTAAACATTTACACAATGGGTTGAGTTTTTATTATCAATTACTACCAAAAGTGTATATAAAACAACTCAAAATCAGCAATATGTATGATTACATTTTACTCAAGGCAGAAAACAGACAATCTAAATAAGAATTTTGCAGTTAAGTGCAACACAAAAGTACAAAAAAATGAATTTGTTGACAGTGGCAATACTTGGCAAGGGAGCAGGGTGGTAGCAAAGAATGAAAGTTAAAGGAAAGTATAAAAAAAAACTTTGCCCTTGCCCACCACAGATGCAGGATGCAATATCAAAACAGCAGCAATGACAAATCGAAATAAAGATATAACTTGAGAAAAACAGGGAAGAAGACATGTAAGGAAAAATAATAGCTGTAGTAAACAAGTAGATTTAGTAAGCAAATGGTATAAGTAAAAACTAAATTAAAATTAGTTCACAATGAATGTGTTTTGAGTGGGCAAGTAGTTGGGTATGAGACAATGGAATTAATGTAAAATAAAAGACCTCAAAAATGCATTTGCATAGCTCTCAGAATTCTTTTTTAACACCTTTATTTAATTAACACTTGCAACACAGGCAAACTTACATTTACATAAAAGTAATCAAACCATAGTAACAAGGTCACATTTACAAACATTACACATCACATATATTCTTCTATATAACATAATAAACTAACATTACATAAAATGTTTAATCCCTCCCTTCTCTTAAAACTCATTCTTCTTTCAAAATATTTTTCTGCACATACTGTTCCCACAATTTCTATTTTTTATAGTAATTTACACTTACCCTTTTCTAAAGATCCCAAGTGTGGTTGGTTTAGACTTTGATTTCCATTTTCTAGTAATTACTTCAGCCACCAGAATTAAACTCAACAAGGGCTTGATATGTATAGGCAATCCAGATTCAGTATCCCAGCTAAAATAAATAAGTTTATTACTTATACTCATTTGCTCACCTAGTATTCCTGACAGTCTGCTCTGCAGGAAATTTTTATACTCTGCCAACTAATTAAACTCTGAGAACATGCGCTTCCAGGTAACTTTCTTCCCCTTTACACATCCAACATTTGTCATCTACCGGAGGAAAAATTCTTTGGAGTTTGCTTGGGCTACAAAAGTACCTATGCAAACACTTCCAGGCAAAAATTCTAAATCTTGTACATTTTATGTTGCATATTTGGGAGCCATACATATATCCTCCAATTGTTTCTTTGTGAATTGCTTATCTAATCTCTCTTTCCAGTCTTTTCTCGCCTCCTCCGATGCCTATAGTTATTGTGCAATATTTTACATGCCTTGCTTGTTGCTCCTTTTTAACAGCAGTTTCTGTTCTAGATTCAACTAAAAACTCAACTGGTGCAGGTCCTTTATTTAGGATTCCCCTAAACCTGTTCTCTTTGCCTATGCTCCGATAGGAATTCCCAATAGGCAAAGCAATCTGTACCCTGCAGTCCAAATGTCTTCTTGGCCTCTTCCCATTCTAGTACCATTCCCTCTCTAATGATCTGTTCCCAATACCTTGGTTCCTTTGCCCGCTTCCTCCAGTAAATCCCAGCCCCTTCTTGCTGTTCTCTATTCCTAACTGCAGTCAATCCTATTGACAGAATCTTCATTTTCAGTTCTCGTATTGGTTCAGTTCTTAGTATTCCATTTGTGCTTTTTCTTGATTTCCTCACTTCACTGCTTTATACAAAGTTTCATAACATTTCCGAAATATCTGTAATACCTCTATACGATCTCTGGTTATTTTTTCTTGTTAAAGGCTCTCTTAAGTCTGGCCACAACTGTTACTACTTTCTGTTGCCTACAATGTTGTGACAAAAGCTTTTATGCTCTGGAGTCATCAAAAAACAGTTGCTGAACAGCAATCTTTCTAAACTCATGCATATTATCCAGGTACTCTCTTATCGTCTCTTTAGCACTCTGCTTCCTCTTATTCTGTGAGATTCTCCTTTAACCATTTTCAGCCCCTCAAAATAATTCTTGTTACTTCTTAACCATATCTCTTTTTCTTTTATTTCTACCCTATATTTCTACTCCACTTTCATTTTATCCCACTCGCTAGCTATAACTTCTAGAGTATTTTCTACCTTCTCTAATAATTCACAAATACTTTCCACTACCCATTCCTTACATTCCTCTCTTTTTAACAGGTAGGTGGAGAAGCACCAGTGTCTTATATTTACTTCATTATCCTGCATTTTTATCTTGGCAATTACTGGAACATGATCTGAAATAGTTATTGGATGTGTGTCAAAGTTCATAGAAATTACAGGTTCATAGGTGAGTACTAAGCTAACTGACCTGAAGGGCCATTTTAAGCCTAGACAATAACCTAAAGTCAGACTCAAACCCCATACTTTGTGTTTATAAGGTAAAGACCTTAACCATTATGCCAAGCAAACTCAAAGTTTTCAATTAAATGCAAATTATCCTGTAAACTATAGTTTCTGCCTAGTCTAGCCGTTATTGAACCTTGCAAAATATTATGTAAATTATCTATGCATTCCTACTACTGAGTTCACATCATCTATATGAAATATTTTCATAAAGTTCTTCAGAAATCCACCCTCTTTTGCTATATTCTGCCTTCTCTGCCTCCAGATACGTCCTCATTGTTGCAAATCAAATTCCATTCCCTACCTATAAGTAATATTCCCTGCTGAAAGCTGATTATTTCTTCCATTTTTAAAGCTCCATAATAGCAGTTTTAGGTGTAATATAAATTCATGCCAGCATAATCCACATTCCTTGCTAGTAGCTCCTTACTACCACAAATCTGCCACTACCTTTTTTCCTCTTCTATCATTACTGGAGCTCCTCTAGCAATTAAAAGTACTCTTCTTTTCCTTTGTCCCGGATACTCTGTAGAATAATCATCCTGAAATCCTTTATCAAATTCACACGGTCAGTTCTTTCCAAATATATCTCCTGTAGCATTGCTATTTGCAATCTACATTTCTTAATATAATTAAATATTCCTTCCTTTTTGTCTATGCCTGTGAGTCCATTCACGTTCTAAGCCAATATGGAAAGTGTTGCCTTTGTGATAAGTAGTCATTATTCCCACCTGTTATACATGATAGCTTTTTCAAAGTCTGTTCCCAGCTTTTGTGATACATGTACCCACTAATGTTTGGCAAGTTAATTCTCTATACAATTTTATCAACAACAACACTGGAACCCATTTCACAGTTTACAAGACTTTTTGTTTTAATAAAAAAAATCAAAAAAGAAGAAGAAACAGACACACCCAAGAACATTCCCATATCCTGTTACTGCAATGCAAACACAAAAAACTATGTAGGTCTTCAAATAATGAAGGTTAACTATCCTAATAGCATCAACTGTCCCAAATAGACAGCCAAAAATACAGACCTTAATTAACCTAAAACACGTTTATCCATGCTAATGCACATTATTGCCTGTGCTTCTACTTATATTTATCAGTGTCTGTTCTTTTTTAAGAGCATGAATAAATGAACATCCACAGATCTTATAGGAAACCCCAAATAAAAAGTTTGATAAGGCATATGTCATGGAATTAAATCATTTTACTAAGTCCCTGCGTGACATATTATAAACCAATTGGTGTATTTTCAAGGTTAGTAAAGAGCTCCATGAAATAGTGGGGGACAGGCTCACTTTTTCATATAGAACTGTTAGGAACTTTAAGGAGCTCTTAGAGGTAGAAGTACACAATAGGGATGAGACAAGAAGGGGAACTTTACCATGTGGAATGTGCAACTATTGTTCTTGCATAATTAGGACAGAGAGCCTGACACTTGATAATGGGTTGGAAAGTAAAATTTACTTTAAGAAGTGGAATTGTGGGACAAATAAATTGGTTTACCTAGTAAAGTGTGTAAGTTGTTCCTGTTTTTATACAGGAAAAACAGTGAGGGCTCTCAAAAACAGAATTTATGAACACCTTTATGATACAAGAACAAAGAACGATACCAGTGCCTCATATAAACACTCTCTAGACTGTTCTAACTGTGTTGGTTTCCATTTTGGTATTCTTGAAGTTATCAAAAAGAACCCAAGAGGTGGCAATTGGAAGCTAACTCTCTTAAAAAGAGAACTTGTATGGCAGCTTAGGCTAATGGCCAGATGTCCTTCGTGGTTCACTGTTGCAATCATGACTGCAGGGTTCTTCCTGCCAGCAGCAGCCCCCGATCGGCCAGAGTCCCAAAGTCTGGATCGGGCGTCAGCTGAGGTCGCTTTTATCCTGACGTCAATGCGCCAGAAGGTATAAAGACCTCAGCTGACACCATTTCCCCAGTCTTTCTTGCCGCGTGGTGCCCTTTGCAGTTCATTGATGCTGGTCGGCCTGTTCCTGTTTGTTTTTGGATTTAATCCCAGGATTTTCATTTTATAAGATAAGTACCCGTTAGAGGTCTTTTCTTGCTCCAGTCAGATGTCAGAAAAAGTTAATAATTGTATTTCTTGTGGGAAGCAAATACCTCATAGGGATTTTCACTCTTACTGTATTCCCTGCCTGGGTCCTGACCACGACGTTGCTAATTGTGCGTTTTGTGCTAGATTTAATCAGCGTACTATTAGGCATAGATATAACTTTGCCTTTTACTATTTTGGAAAAAGGTTCAATTATAACGTGTCTTTGGATTCTTTTCTGGCTTCTGGGGTGTGTAAGAGGCACAAGGATGCTGACAGGCCTCCGAGGTCCACAGCAAAGGATGTTACTCAGTTATTGCCAGTTGCTGGTTCGTCGGTCGTCAGTGAGGTGCCTTTGCAGCCCCTGTCGTCCACCTCTTTTGAACCAATTGCCTGTACCAACTCCGGTGTGGAGCTGATGGGGTCTTCAGAATTGCCAGGGACTGGACCTTCGGATACTGCTCCCTCAGTTGGGTCCGGAGCCAGTAGGCAGGTACCGGCTTCTGAGGGAGTTCTCAGGCCTTCGCAGCTTCCTGTAAATGTGGAATGAGTTTTACATTCAAAGACAAAGTCTAAGGCTCCAGCTAAAGTGAAATGGCAAGCACAGGTGCCTTTTGATCAGGGTCCTAGGACTCAGAGGCAGATGCTTAGGATGGCTGAAGATATCTTCACTATGATCAGGGGTTCACATCCCCCTCCTGACAAGAAGCCTAGATTACAGTCCGATTATGATTCTTCAGACCAAATTTCTGTTTCTTCTGCTTCTTCCCTTGAGCAGGATTATTCTTTTCCTCCTTATGAGGATTCTAATGCTGAAGATTCCTTTCCTTCAGCCTCTCCTCCCGAGGATTATTCTTTTGGTGAAACTTTGCATGATATGAGGGTGCATGTTCACTGGGAAGGGCAGGAATTCTCTGAATCCAAGAAAAGGCTTAGGGATTTTCTTCTTCTCCCACAGCATAGGCCTCTGGCTATTCCCCCTGTATTGGACATTGTAGATGATGTTTTTTCAGAAGCTTCTCTCTCTCCTGATTCTTTTCCCCCTGCTCCGGTCAAACCGGACAGGTATTATAGGGTTCCAGATTCTCACAAGTTTCTTTTTAAGAATCTCTCACCTGATCCGGAAACAATTTCTCAGGGTCCTAAGGGTGTTAAAGCGGCCTCTGCTAAACATCCTATTCCCTCTGACCGAGAGTCCAGGGCTTTGGAGAGATGGGGTAAAAAAGTTTATACTTCTGCTACATTGTCTATTAGGGCTTTGAACTGTCAATTTCATATGCTGAAGTATCAGCAATACCTTTTGTCTGTATTTAAACAAAAGATGTCAGCTGTTTCTATTGGTGCAGATAATCAGGAGTTACAGGATTTATTGCATGCTATTGAACAGGTGGGTAAACATACCCTGCATTGTGGTTTTGATTCTTTGGAAGCTTCTTGTAGGGCTGCAACAACTGGCGCAGTTATTAGAAGACATGTTTGGTTAAAGGAACAAAGCTTGCCGGATCAGGTTAAAGCCAAACTTTTGGATGCCCCTTTGCAGCACGATGTTTTGTTTGGGTCCAAAGCTGAAGAGGTATTAAAGAAAATGGAGGACAAAGCCAAATCTATGCAGACGGTTAAGGATTTTCTACAGGTGCAACCTCCTCGATTTAGCAGACACTGGCCAGCTAAACCTTGGTCCTTTCCGAGCTCGAACAGGTCTCACAGAGGCAGATTCAGGTGTTCCAGAGGTAGGGGACAGGCACAGACCCATTTTAGGAATAGGCAGTGGAGTGCCCCCTCTCCCAAGGGAGGTGAAGATAAGTCTCAACCCTACCGAAAACAGTCTTTATGACTCTCCCTTTCTGGATCCAGGGGCTCCTCTCCTGGAAGCACCTTTGGGAGGAAGGATTTCTCTTTTTTATCAAAATTGGAGCCACATAACCTGGGACAAATGGGTTCCGGACATAGTCTCAAGAGGTTACAGATTTCATTTCCACACCTTGCCAAAACCGAGCAGTTGGCCAGATCTGCCAAATCATCAGTGGGCAAAGGCGCAATGGCAGGTTCAGTCCCCCCTGGCTATGAGGGCCATAGAATTGGTACCAAATTTGGAAATAGGGCAAGGTTTTTATTCCAGACTTTTCCTGGTTCCCAGGAAGGAAAATTCGTGGAGACCAATCCTGGACCTTTCTGTACTAAACACCTTCCTAGATATACCAAAATTCAAGATGCTCACTCTGCAGCAGCTGCTGCCTATGTTGGGCAAGAATGCTTGGATGGTGACTTTGGACTTAAAAGAAGCTTACCTGCATATTCCTATAAGGCAAGAGTGCAGAAGGTATCTGCGTTTCAAAGCAGGCTCGAAGCATTACCAGTTCTCTGTGCTGCCCTTTGGCTTATCTACTGCACCCAGGGTCTTTACAAAGTGCCTGGCACCAGTAATGGTGTTTTGCAGACAGAAGGAGATTCACATATACCCTTATCTGGACGACTGTCTTATTCAAGCGGACGACAAAAACACTCTACTTCGGCATCTAACTTTTGTGCAGCATCTTCTTCAGTACCTCGGTTTCACAGTGAATCTAAAGAAATCAAATCTGGTACCCAAACAACAGATTACTTTCCTGGGTGCTCATCTGAGTACTACAACCCAGACGGCTTCCTTGACACCAGACAAAAAAGTGCAACTGGCTTCTTTCCGACACCTGGCTTCAATGACACAGCTGACTGCAAGAAAAATTCTGCAGGCTTTGGGTTACATGGCTTCCTGCATTCTACTAATACCATATGCAAAACTGCATATGAGGAAACTGCAGTGGTACCTCAAGATTGTACGGTCTCAGCATTACCACAGTTTGGAAACAGCCACGATTTTGCCTGGTCTCCAGCAAGAGTTTCTTTGGTGGGCCGAAGCCTGTCTACAGAACAAGGAGAAGCCTTTTTGTCCTCCACCGATCAACCAAGTTCTGACAATGGATGCTTCAGATTATGCCTGGGGAGCCCACATGCAGGGGAGATGTCTTCAGGGTGTTTGGACAAAGGAGCAAACACACCTGCACATAAATTTGAAGGAGATGCTAGCTGTACAGAATGCCCTGATAGCCTTCAGGGACCTTCTTCTACCAGGACAATTGTTGATACAGACAGACAACACTACAGTGATGTGGTACATAGGCAGGGGGGCTCTCACTCTTACCCCCTGTGCAGATTAGCCATGACTCTATGGTACACTGCTCTGACCTGCAGTGTCGACTTACTAGCACAATTCCTGCCAGGAAAAGACAACACTCTGGCAGACACATTGAGCGGACACATTTCGGATCCACACGAATGGATGTTGGATGTTCGGATATTCAGGATGATTATAAAGGCGTGGGGATGTCTGGACATAAATCTTTTTGCATCCCCTCAGAATCATCAACTTCCAACATTCTGCACAAGGACCTACCACAAACTAGCACGGAAAGTGGATACCTTCTCATTCAGTTGGAAACACCTCTCAGTATATGCTTTTCCTCCTTTTCCTCTTCTACCTCGGGTACTTCTGAAGATAAAAAGTACAGTTTTGTACCTACCATAAATGTAGATGTTCGAGTGCTAATACAGCTGCAGTCATAACAGATGGGTTCTCCTGCCGTCAGGCGGGTCCTCGGTCGGCCGAATTCCAAAGTCTAGGTCCGGCGTCGGTTGTCGTCGCTTCTTCCCTGACGTCAGTGTGACAGGGGTATAAAAGAACCAGCCGACGCCATTTTCTTCAGTTTTTCTTGCCCCAGATGTCAGGTGCCCCCAGAAGGAAGGCAATACATACATTTGTGTGATAAAGCAATGCAATATAATTCAAATATAGTAGTGCAAGCAAATACATCCAGAATGAATACCCCAATCAGGTAGCATGAGTATAGTCCTGTCCCAAGAGGGGAAGGAGGGAGGGAAACCTGGACTGCAGCTGTATTAGCACTCGAACATCTACATTTATGGTAGGTACAAAACTGTACTATGTTCATCGTGCATGCAGCTGCAGTCATAACAGATGGGTAGAATCCCAAAGCTAAGAAAGGGGTGGTAGGCACTAGGTGGAACTAGGAGGAGCCAGGATGCCCTGCAAGACTGCAGTGGCAAAGCCAGCTCTAGTTTTGGAGTATAATGGTAGGTGGTAGTGCTTGGAGAAGGTATGCACAGAACTCCAAGTGGCTGCTTCCAAAATATCTTTGGCAGGAACTCCTCTGAGGAAAGCTGCAGATGTAGCTGTGGCCCTTGTGGAGTGAGATCTGATGCCTGTAGGTACAGTTTTGCCATGAAAAGAATAGCAAAAGCGTATGCAGTGGGCTATCCATTTTGAGATTGTCTGTTTGGAAATTGGCTTTCCTTGAGCTCCTATAGCATAGGACACGAAGAGCTGTTCTGATTTTCTGAAAGGCTTTGTTCTGTCCAAATAATAATGCAGTTGTCTGTGGATGTCCAAGGAATGTAGTAATCTCTCCCCTTTGTTTTGAGGATTAGGATAAAAAGGTAGGTAAGTGCATGGCCTGATTCAAAGCTACCCTGGATACCACTTTAGGCATAAAGGACGGGTTGGTTCGTAAGGATACTCTGTCCTGATGGAAGATGATAAAAGGCTGCACAGCCATGAGAGCTTGTAGTTCTGAAACTCTACGAGCTGAGGTGATAGCCAAAAGGAAAGCTGTTTTCCATGACAAATATTGCAAATCTGATGAGGCAGCTGGCTCAAAGGGAGGCAAGGTCAGTTTTTCCAGAATGAAACTGAGATCCCAAGCAGGTATTGATTGTTTCCTTGGGGGTCTTAGATTCTTAGCCCCTCTGAGGAACTGTCTTAAGAGAGGGTGAGAGAATAAGGGCGGATCAGTGTTGTATTCTGCAGAAATGGCTGAGGCATGGATTTTGATGGAGGAGAATGAAAGTCCACTGCTTAGCAGCTCAGCTAGATACTGTAGTATTTAAGGTAAATTCAGTTTTCCAGGATCCTGGCCCTTTTTCTCATTCCAGACACAAAACCGTTTCCATTTTGCGGAGTAAGCTTTTCTAGTTGACGGCCTTCTGGCCTCCAAAATGACATCCTGCACCTCCTTGGAGAGTAGGGTCTGTTGTGATGCTAAGGAATCTTCCATGCGGCTAGATCGAGTGTTTTTAGCTGGCTGTGAAGAGTTTTGAAGCTGTGCTGAGTCAGGAGAAGAGGCATTAGAGGCAGGGTCCATGGTGGGGAGTGCGTCAGGCTCCTCAGGAGTGGGTACCAGTGTTGTCTTGGCCAGTCTGGAGCAATGAGAATCATCTTTGGTCTGTCTGCTCTGGTTTTCAATAGGACTTTGGGCAGCAGAGGAAGAGGTGGGAAGGCATAAACTGTCATTGATGTCCAACTGAAAGAGAGAGCGTCCACTCTCCAGGCCTTTGGATGGAAAATCCTTGAGCAGAATTTTGTCAATTGGTGATTTTTGTGGGAGGCAAAGAGATCTATGTCTGGCATTCCCCATGCTTGGATTATCTCTGTAAAAACTTTTGGATGCAACTTCCATTCGTGTGGATCTGTCATATTTCTGCTTAGGTTGTCTGCCAGCGTGTTTTCCTTGCCTGGCAAGTACTGTGCTTGTAGTTCAATTTGTAAGTCCATGGCCATGTTCCAAAGTGACATGGCCAGTCTGCATAGGGGGTATGAATGTGTTCCTCCCTGTTTGTTTATGTACCACATTACTGTGCTGTTGTCCGTTCTTATCAATAGTTGACCTGGTTGCAGAAGGTCTTTGAAAGCTATAATAGCATTCATTACTGCTAGCATTTCCTTTTGATTGATGTGAAGGTGCTTTTCTTTTTGAGACCATTTGCCCTAAGTGCACCGATCTGTCATGTGCGCCCCCCAGGCATAGTCCGAGGCGTCTGTTGTGATGACTTGATTTGCTTGAGGCTTGCTGAATGGAAGACCTGTGTTTGTTTGGCATGCTTGAGCCCACCACAGAAATTCCTTTTGTAGACATGGAATTAGTGGTATTATTGTTTCCAAACTGTGGCTGTGTTGAGACCATAGGTTTTTCAGGTACCATTGAAGTTTCCTCATATGCAGCTTTGCACATGGGATTAGTAAGATGCAAGATGCCATGAATCCCAGAGCCTGCAGGATTTTCCTTGCAGTCAGCCTGGTGCAATTTGCTAGTGCTCTGAAGTATTGAGTTAGTTGCCCCTGCTTCTCTGGCGTGAGATAGGCCATCTGGGTGTTTGTGTCCAAGTTGGCACCCAGGAAAATTATCTTCCGACAGGGTATTAGCCTTGATTTCTTTTTGATGACTGTGTATCCCAGAGAGTTCAACAACATTATTACATAAGCCAGATGTTTCAGAAGAATGTGCTTGCTGTCCGCTTGGATCAGGCAGTCGTCCAA
Organism: Protopterus annectens; assembly: GCF_019279795.1. Taxonomy (NCBI): domain Eukaryota; kingdom Metazoa; phylum Chordata; order Ceratodontiformes; family Protopteridae; genus Protopterus; species Protopterus annectens. The sequence goes on along the minus strand of NC_056750.1, from coordinate 439,824,988 downwards.
ATAGGGGTATATTTGTATCCCTTGAAGTATGCAGTAGGCAATTACTGATGCCAGGCATTTCTTGAATACTCTGGGCACAGTAGATAAGCCAAAGGGCAATGCAGAGAATTGATAATGGGTTGAACCTGCAAGAAATCTGAGGTATCTTCTGCAATTTTGTCTGATTGGGACATGCAGGTATGCCTCCTTGAGGTCCAATGTTACCAGCCAAGACTCCTTGCCCAACATGGGAAGAAGCTGCTGTAGAGTGAGCATCTTGAATTTTGGTGCAGTAGAAATGTGTTTAGGATGGATAGGTCCAAAATAGGTCTCCAATCTTTTCCCTTCCTTGGTACCAGGAATAGTCTGGAATAAAAACCTTGACCTTGTTCGTGTGTAGGTACCTCTTGAATAGCTTTCATGTCTATGAGATCTGTAATTTGCCTTTGTGCCTCTGCCCTTTGATTGTGTGGCAGGTTTGGCATGCCTCTCATTTTTGGAAGTGTGTGAAAATGGAATCTGTAGCCTCTGTTTATAATGTCCAGGATCCATTTGTCTTTTGTGACAATATGCCAATTTTTTGAAAATAATGCCAGTTTTCCTCCTAAGGGGGCTGCCATTTGAGCCTTGCTTGGCATGCAAAGGTGAAAGTCATTGGGCTTGCTTTCTGAATGATTGCGAGTTATCCTCACCACCTCTTTGTGTAGAAGCTTGCCATTGTCTGCCTCTAAACGATCCTTGGGATTGTCCTCTGCCCCTCGGGCGCCTGTATCTACCTCTTTGGGGTCTATCCGTGGCTGGAAAGGACCAATTTTTGGAAGGCCAATTTCTACTGAAATGTGGGGGTTGTACCTGTAGGAAATCTTTCACAGTTTGCATTGATTTAGCCTTTTCCTCCATTTTCCTTAATACCTCCTCAGCATTAGCACCAAATAATACATCCTTTTGTAGAGGGGCATCTAGTAATTTAGCTTTGACATGATCAGGCAAGGTTTGCTCCTTGAGCCAGGCATGTCTACGTATGACTGATCCTGTAACAGCAGCTCTACATGAGGCCTCTAGAGCATCAAAACCACATTGTAAGGTATGCTTACCCACTTGTTCTGCACTATGCATCAAATCCTGCAACTCCTTCAAGTCTGGTTGTTCAGGTTGTGACATTTTACTTTTCAATTGTGATAACAAAAACTGTTGGTATTTTAGCATTTGGAACTGACAGTTTTAAGGCCCGCATGGTTAAGGTAGCCGAGGTATATACCTTTTTTCCCCACCTTTCTAAGGATCTGGAATCTCTCTCGGAAGGTAATGGATTTTTAGCAGTGGAGGTCTTAATTCCCTTGGGGCCCTGTGAGATGGTTTCTGGGTCAGCAGCATGGCTTTTGTATAGAAATTGATGTGAGTCAGGAACCCTGTAGTACCTGTCAGGCTTGACTGGGGCTGGAGGCAGAGAATCCGGGTTAAGGCAGGCCTCCGAGTAAACGTCATCTAGGATGTCCAAGACAGGAGGTATAGCTAGAGGCCTGTGCTGAGGTAGCAAGAGAAAATCCCTAAGCCTTTTCTTGGAATCTGAATAATCTTGGCCTTCCCAGTGGAAGTGTTCCCTTAAGGTATGCAAAGTTTCCCCAAATGAGTAATCCTCTGGGGGGGGATACAGAAGGAATGGACTCCTCTGCATCAGAGTCTTCAAAAGGGGAGTAAGAATGTTCCTGATCATCAGAGTGCTCTGAAATAATGGAGCCCTGATCAGAGGAGGGGGATTCTTCCTCCACTCTGGGACTTTTGTCCGGTGGGGGTTGAGAACCCCTGATAAGAGTAATTAAATCCTCAGCCATTTTAAGCATCTGTTTTTTAGGCATGGGGCCTGGAGATGGGCCCTGTGTAGCTTGTCTCTTAGAATGCATGGCTGCCTTAGACTTAGAGAAAGCCTTGTTGGAAAAAGAAGAGGAAGGTCTGAAAACACCTTGAGTGGAGTGGACCTGTCCACATTTTGAGGTTCAACGCCAAGAGTGGCTTCGGTATCTGTAGTCGGGGTGTGGGCCGAGGAGCCTGCGACCTCTGGCACAGGAGACACCGCCAATGAAGTGTCATCGGTAGTCAGGGGCTGCATAGGCGCCTCGCTGAGAACCGGACCATGTGTAGTCGGCTTTGGCGTGGTGTCGGTAGAGGCCGCGGACCTCGTGTGTCGGTCCTTATCTTTGCGGTTTTTAGACAAAACTGGAGTTGGAGTATCCGACGACATAATATAGTTAAATGTTTTTCCAAAATAATGCTGGGCGAACTCCGCCCGACGCTTAATGGTGCGTTTGTTGAATGTAGCACAAAAGCGACAGACCGAGACGTCGTGGTCTGGGCCTAAACAGGGTATACAGAGGGAATGGAAATCCTTATGCGGTATTTGCTTCCCACATGAAATACAATTATTAACTTTGTCTGACATCGGTCTGAGGCAAGAAAAGTTTCCCCAACGGGGTACTTAGCTTTCAAGAAGACTTCGGTTGCAAAATTTTCATAATTTCAGGAGCTGGCTGACCGGCACTTGCAAACTGCTTCTGCTTCGGGCACCGTGCGGCAAGAAAGACTGAAGAAAATGGCGTCGGCTGGTTCTTTTATACCCCTGTCGCACTGACGTCAGGGAAGAAGCGACGACAACTGACGCCGGACCTAGACTTTGGAATTCGGCCGACCGAGGACCCGCCTGACGGCAGGAGAACCCATCTGTTATGACTGCAGCTGTATGCACGATGAACATCAGGACAGACCGCAAATGATTTTACTGGCTCCCAATTGGCCTCGGCAATTCTGGTATTCCACTCTGATGAACCTGGTTCAGGAGCCTCCCTGGTTTCTGCCTCAAATCCCTCATCTACTGTCTCAACGGGATGGCCGGATACTGAACAGTCATGTCAAAACTCTGAATCTAGCTGCCTGGTGGATCCAGGATCTGTAAACACCTCTACCCTTTCCAAACAGGTAATGGATGTAATCCTTGAAGCTAGACGGCCCAGCACTAGAAAATCTTATGCGGATAACTGGAAAAGATTTTGCTCCTGGAATCAAGTCCAGGATGGTGATTCTGCTGTTCCGAACATTCCTCTGATTCTACAGTATCTGACAGAGTTGTTACATACGAGCCTATCTTTTTCATCTGTTAAGCTTCATGCTTCTGCTATTTCTGCACATTACGATACGGATCCTCCGATTTTTTCTCATCCATTACTTAAACAATTTCTTAGAGGGGCTAAGAATATTCGGCCCCCTATGAGGGCTCCTGTTCCCACTTGGGATCTTAACTAAGTTTTGGAAAAATTAACCTCGTCTCCTTTTGAACCTGCAGCTTCCACGGATTTGAAATTTTTGTCTTGGAAAACTGCTTTTCTTTTAGCTGTTACCTCTGCTAGAAGAATTTCGGAATTGCAAGCACTCATGGCTGTGGAACCCTTCCTTATTTTTCATCAGGACAGGGTATCTCTATGGACTAATCCCACCTTTATGCCCAAAGTGGTTTTGGCAGTGGCCTTGAATCAGTCTATTCATTTGCCTACCTTTTATCCTAATCCTCAAAGTGAGGAAGAAAGTCTTTTGCACTCTTTAGATGTGCACAGGCAGCTTCGTTTATACCTGGACAGGACCAAGATATTCCAGAAATCTGATCAGTTGTTTGTTGCTTATGCTCCTACTGTTCAAGAGAAAGCAATCACTAAGCAAACTATTTCCTAGTGGATTGCCCATTGCATCAAGTTCTGTTACTCTTATCATGGCAATCCAGTTCCTGTTAATGTTAGGACTCATTCTACCCGGGCTACTGCTACTTCAGCAGCTTTTCTTTGTGGGGTTCCTACCAAGGATATTTTGGAGGCTGCTACTTGGAGTTCTGTACATACTTTTTCTAAGCATTACAACCTCCCTCTCTATTCTAAATCCAGGGCTGGTTTTGCAAGGTTTTGTGACCGCTCCCTCTGTTTCTCCTCCAGCCACCCTTTCTTAGCTTTGGGACTCAACCCTACAGTCATGACTGCAACAGTGAACCACGAAGGACATAGTACAGTTGTGTACTCTTACCATAAATGTAGATGTTCGAGTGTGTTCACTGTTGCAGTCTGGGTTACCCTCCCTCCTACCCCATCTTTTGTTTTTTCTTTGAGTATTATCTGTTATGAGGTATTTTGGCTGATGAGGTTTTGGGCATGGTTTCTTTTTTAGCCTTTTCTTTTTGGGCACCTGACCTCTGGGGCAAGAAAAACTGGGGAAATGGCGTCAGCTGAGGTCTTTATACCTTCTGGCGCATTGACGTCAGGATAAAAGCGACCTCAGCTCCTCAGCTAACGCCCGATCTAGACTTTGGGACTCTGGCCGATCGGGGGCTGCTGCTGGCAGGAAGAACCCTACAGTCATGACTGCAACAGTGAACACACTCGAACATCTACATTTATGGTAACAGTACACAACTGTACTTTCACCCCCAGGTCTGAATGAATATGTTTCACTTAAACCCATTCTTAAAGAAAGGGCAGCAATAATAGCTTAGATAGGTTAGATTTGAGATATCCATACATACATATATATTTTTTCATATTTATTTTTTTAGGTAAGCTAGCTAGTTTAAATATAAAGTAAATGATTTTTACGATTTTCAAATTTACTTTATGTGTAACTGTGGATGTTCATTTAGTTTTTTAAATTAATTATGGAAATTAAGTAATAGGAAATTAATAGGGGTATTTAAGGAAGTAATGTGGATGCTGAGTACTGCAACCAATTACCCTTTACTAGTACACACCCTCAGACTGTACCTCACCTGTCATGAAGGATCAGGTCAGTCAAGTCAGGGATCAATTTGTGAGCACCCACTCAATCATCTTGTTTCTGCCTCTGAAGGAAGACTGTACCACACTACTTGACTTGCAGCAGAAGTCTGTTCCAGAGATGGGAAAGATGTTTTATTTGGCAGCCATTTCAAATATTAGTACCCACTAGAGAGAGTTCTGAAATGGGGAGACTGAATGACTGACTGTTTTTGCACTTATATTGCACTTTTAATTTGTATTTGCATTCTAATATCTGTTTGAATTGTCTGAACTGTTTTTTGCCACATTTTACAGTATACTGTACTATTTCAGCTGCAGCATTGCCCAGTTCCAGGTTTCCTGTTTCTGGGTCTGTTTTGTAACTACTGAGCATCAAATTCAAGCCATCTTAGTTGGTGAAGGCCCTTCTGCACCATTGTGGGAGAAGAGTGCTGTCTGTGTCCCATCTAATAGAGGGTCACTGAACTAGAGCTCAGAGAGTCTGTCCTTATTGGCTAATTTCAGTTGAAGGGTTTATTTCTTGTTTTATTTAAGCCCCACATTTACGCGCATTTGCCTGCAGCACGCCATCGTGCACTGTCAAATAGCGGTGGCTACCATTGGTGGTTATAGACGCAAAAGTTTTGCTTGTTAAATTTTCCCTTAGCACTTTGCTTGTGGTCTTCCAGAAGTTTTTTTGCAGCAAAACTCTACTGTCAGGTGGAACACTAAGCCTAGCCTCAGAGATACCAACACACCTCTCACCTACTAACCATTCCTAAGTGCAACCTCTTTTCCTGACCATATAAATTTACCGAACACTATGAACGGAACATGTTCCCACAGTTTCTCAAGCCAGCTTGGGCGACATGGGCATCCTAAGGCACTGTAGCAAATGTCTCATCTTCACTGACAACTCTCTACTCCTAGTCCACAAACTCAACATGTGAGAGATGAGACTATATTAAGAACCTTGAATCCATGCTCTCTCACACACCAGTCGGTACATATGACAATGAACTGATTGTCAGCATGCACACCTCACCTTCTACTCCACTCAAACCACATCACACATACCTTCGTATACTGAGGTCCTCGCTGGATACATGCCAATACACCAGAGAACTCCCAACACAAACACAAGCCCACAACACAATTTTCCTCTGCAGATCACAAGACGCATAATACTCACCCACCAGTGCCTCACCTGTCAAGCCTTTAAGGCAAAACACAAAACCAAACATATTAGTCATAGGTTATTCCATCGTGAGAGACACTGATGTTCCTCGCACCAGGCTGGATAAGGAAAAGGTCACAGTCAGCTGTCTGTCAGGTGCCAGGATATGCCATATCACACATGCACTCAAGTCTCTCAACAACAGGTACTGTTATGACCTAGTCATAGTCCATGTTGGTCTGAATGACTTGAAACGTACCTCTCTGGACTTTATGAAGACAGACATGACTGAGCTCTCAGACTGTCTCAGGCAGGTATGTCCCTAGCCTTAAGCAGCATTTTACCTTCACCTAGGATGATGCCTCAATATGAACAGAAAATGATTGACTTCAATAATTGGCTTAGTTTCTGGTGTGATTCTAAGGGGATCCAGTATCTATCAGCGTGGGATGACATGATCAATAGACCTCGATGTTTTCCCAGAGATGGTATTCATCTGTTGCCCCTGGGATTTGGGCTACTGGCTAAGGTTCTTGCCACCCCATAGTGCCTTTTTAGGCAATGTCTCAAGGACAAAATTCCTGACATAAAAACTCCATCTACATACAACCTCAAGGTTATGCTGCTAAACGCTAGAGTCTTAACATGAAACTGTACTCACTGGAAACCGTCTTCACCTTGGAAGACAAGACATTTGTGCAGTCACTGAGACCTGGTTCAAGGCTGTGGAGAACACCCCAGCTATAACAGGTTACACCTCCTTCCACACTTTCAGACAACAAACTGAAGGTGTAAATACTAAAGGAAGCAGTGTATCAATATTCATTAAAGATAAATACACCTCCAGATTGGTTAAACAGTATGATTCCCTGGAGATACGTCAGGTGCAATTATCTGATGGTAGTCAGTTATTCAAGTCATTGCAAGCTACAGGACCCCCTCCATGAATCAGGACACCCACTCGGCCTATTTGGATCTACTTGAGTCCATCAAGATGCATCTGAGCACCATGGTTTTGGGAGACTAACTACCCATCCAGTAACTGGGTAAATTATTCCTTCTCAAAATCACTTGCCCAAAGGGTCCTCGACTTTGTTAACTCCAATGGCCTGGACCAGCTGGTTGACACCCCCACGAGGGGTGCTAACATCCTGGATCTGGTGTTTACCAATATGGGAGACTACTGTGGCAGCCCCTCTTTGAGGGCTTCCCCAGTGAGATCTGACCACAAATCAGTCTCATTTGAAGTAAGTATCACATCTGCCCCCCCCCCCCTGTAACTTATCCAAAGCAGATTACAACCTCTTAAAGGTTGGCATAAATAGCTTCACTGCACCTCACCCCTCAGATGGACTTGGCAACTATGCCGAGTTTTACACCAATGCTTTATACAAACACCTGCATAACTGCATTGACTCAGCCGTACCTGATGGGACCAAAACAAGCTCCTCAAGGAAGAGCAATTGCCTGGTGGACAACTGGCATCAACAAGCTTGACAATTTGAGGAAAACATTGCTGTCTAAAAGTAAGAGGGAGTGACCCCTAAACTGGAAACAATCCCTTCTCAGGTTAAACAAATGAATAAGACTTGTTCCAGTTTACAGTCATTTGCAGATATAGGTAGGCAGAAGTGTTGGTTCACAGCCTGGAAATTGGAAAAGGAAATGCCAAACAAAGACAGTCCCAGCACTGATCCCTGTGGAACACCACTAATCACCTTCATACTTTCTCTGATAAGGCACCTACTACTCACACCAAGTGGGTTCAGTCTTTTAGTCAATTTGCTATTCATCTTACTACACAGGAATTGATTTGTAATGCATTAAGCTCACTAGATGTGTAAACATGGAGGATGGTGTCAGATGTCTTAGAAAGATCAGGTTATGCTAAGTGAACAGCATGACTGATGTCAGCAGTCTGTGTTACCCTTTTGAAGGAGTCAGCTGCATTCATTAGACAAGATGTACTCTTGACAAAGGCAAATTGCTGAGGGTCTAGCCATGTGAAAAATGTAATATAATTTAAATTATATGCTTCATGGCTTTGGAGGATGATGGGCCTATAATTCCAGAGGTCAGTGGTGCAGCCAACCTTGTGGAGTGGGATCACTACTGCTGGGCACCACACCTTACAAACAAAGTCAGTGGCTTAACTCAGGTTAAATAGTTTAAGAAGTGGCTTTGCCAGGGTTTGTTTAGTACTGTTTATTAAACGCACAAGTACACTGTCAGATCCCATTCAGGAAGTAGTTTTAGTCTTTAAGAGCACCTTCAGTACATGTTCTTTAGTAATGATGGAGAGGTCAGAGTTTCAGGGAATCATATAATAGGTGGTGCCATTATGAATAAATTCACAGCACCGCTGAGTGTTGTTTCTTAGGTTCCTAACATAGCTAAAGAAGGATTTTAGCTTCAGATGTTAACCCAAGTCCATGGGCTGCCTTAATAATCCCAATAACATTTGCTCAAGTTTTAGTCAATTTCTTGATGTTAGCATTGAATTTTAGGATTTTTTGATATGCTGTATAATTTATGGAATTTTTCTTTCACTGCACAGTTTACTTGTGCTAGTGACCCATCCAGGCTGCTGCATGTAAAATTCCAGTTGTATTTGGATCTTGTTGGGACTGCCAGTTCCATACATTTACCTAAGTTGACACAGAATTGTTTTGCAAAGCTACCTGACATGTCAATGTCTGGGGTGATCCTGTTGTAAGTGAATTTTGAAACCATTACATATTTTTTTGAGATTAATAGGGCTGAAATCCTTCAATTCTGAAATACTGGTTTCAGCAAGGTTAGAGATTTGGAAGGTGAAGGTATCTAGTTTATTATCTGACTTAAATGGGAAGTACAAAAAGAAGCTATATGTGTAAGGACTAGGTCAAGAGTATTAGGTCCTCTAACAGGTTTGTTGATATGGTGCAGGGAGTTTTTTGTTCATTAAATCTTACAACTTTAGGGCATATCCTACATTGGAGGTATTAATACTACAGTTTACTGAGGGGTAGTTAAAGTCCTCCAAATGACAGGGCTCTTGTTTACAGGGAGTTCATTAAGAACATTTAGGAACGTTATATGATTTACAGGAGACATGCAGGGTGTATTGTGACAAGCTATACACTGATAGTTGCTTGTTCCGTCTGTGCGTCTCTGGGAATCTGTATAATGCTGATATGGTCCATAACAAACATGAAGACCCTACCACAATTGCCATCAGGTTAAAATATTTACACCAAGTTTCTGTAATTACACAGATATGGCGATGTTCTAAATGCAAGACAGCCTCAAGGTCAAGCAAATTGTTGTTGAGAATTCTGGCAATTAGCAGAGCCACCTTAATGTGATCCTGTACTGGGTATGTTAGTTATGTTGGGATGCCCAACTCTGGACTGCCTATAAAGGCACTATGGAGGTAGCAAAAGCATTAGCCAGTATGAGGAAGCCCTGGAATGAGAGGTGCAGGCCATCCTCTCGAAAGCAAGTAAGACTGTCAAGCATTTCAGCCAGTACTGACACATACCAGAACACCTTGGAATGACAACTATTTAGCTAACTGCTGAAGCCAAGTATCCTTTCTATGCACCTAGGTATCCTTCATAGAGAAGAAAAGATTCCACTCAAGACCATATCCTTGCCTGAAATTGTCAGGTCCATGGAGAGTTCTGACATGACTCACTGCATATCCCTAATAGTTACTCACTACCATGTTGCAGCCTCAACTGGTAGGTGAAAGGGTCTTAAAGGTGCTTAAGATATCAGAACTCCTGGCACCTGAAAGATACTATTACCTTGTCTTTGTCCAGTCTAGTGAAAGGAGAATCAGTGTGACTAACTATAAAGTTTCTAAGCACTAAAACATTTCTATCTGCAGTGGTCTGGTGTACTAGATTTGAGATAATTTTTGGTAATGTTTTGTTGAAAGTATGCCTGAAGTTGATGCTGTGCTGTATTTTTGAAAAGGCCTCATATTCATGAATCTAGGAGGCTTTGGCAATACATTTTTGCAGCCTTAGAATATAAATTTTAGTGAGGGGTAATGTAGAGTGTTGCAGTTGTGTATGTAGCTCACAGTGTTTTTTTACGAGAGTAAGGCCTCCATAACTGCTATATATTTGCATGTCTCACAAAAAGAATTTCTTGTGCTAAGAGTTCATTATCTGCATAAGGCAGTTACTACATTGCTTAGTATTACCCGTGCTATGAGGCTGCCAGCAGGGGGCGAAACACGCAACCTGACCTTCCAGCTTGGTACTACACTGTGTACTAAACACGCAGAAGATATGAAGGAGATGAAAACTCAAGCTTTAGCAGTATACGGAGAGAAACTTCCAGTTTCATTTTCCAGTGCTCATCAGTATGAGCAAATGAGAAAAGAGCACGAGGAGCGTCCAAAGACAATTTGCAATAAGGGTGGAAAAAGAGCCAAGGGCAATAATCCTTGATTTAGTTAACGATCACCCTTAATTCAGGATCTGTGGAAAAAAATGGGATAAAAAATAAGTACAGCTAAATGGCTAAAAGGGAGTGACATCTCAAAATGATTGCTTTACACATATTAACAACCAATAAAGAAGAAGGTGAGGGAGAGAGATTTACTGTCAAATTAACATAAGGGGAAGACAATAAGAGAGGCATTGGGCTCAAGAACACAACAAAGTAGAAGGAGGGAAAGGTGGGAATTTCAGACCCTTGGATCTCTTGCTGGATAGCCTGAGACTGGTTACCTTCCCTGTTTTAAAAAAACAGCATAGTAGTCTATTATTTTATCGCTGAGTCACTTTTCCTTAACCCAATCAGCTATGTACTTGGACTAAGTTATGGTTACAGCTTGACTTTCAGAAACTAGCCTTGCCCAATGATATCTCATTTACATTTTATGGCTAATTTAAAACTGTATAGTTCATTTGACAAGGAACTACAAATGGATATAACTTTTTAAGACAATACAAAAATGGCAACCGATCTTGATAAATATGCAAAGGAAACATTTAACTTAGGAAATCTGAAACATAAGAAAATATCATCCAGGGAGAGGAATGTGGCGTAAAGGAATGTGAACAAGAAGGACTTATAAATACCTTGAAGCACATGAAGGGCCAGCAATACAGCATAAACAAAGGAGAACAAATCTTGGTAACGAATAACTTATCAGACTAAAACTAATATTGAAAACTGCCTTGACATCATTTTAAGCTTTAGATATATAGCACACATGGTGATGACTGTACCCAAGAGTGAGAGAGTGGTGACTGGAGCAGATTTCAATGGGCATGTTGGTGAAGGGAACTGAGGGGATGATGGGTAGGTATGGTGTTAAGCAAAGGAATGCAGAAGGTCAGATGGTAGTGGATTTTTCAAAAAGGATGGACATGGCTGTGGTGAATACGTATTTTAACAAGAGGGAGGAGCATAGGATGGCATACAAGAGTGGAGGGAGATGCACACAGGTAGATTATATCTTATGTAGAAGGGCCAGTCTGAAGGAGAATGGAGACTGTAAAGTGGTGGCAGGGGAAAGTGTAGTCAGGCAGCATAAGATGGTGGTGTGTAGGATGACATTGGTGATCAAGAAGAAGAAGAGGAGGAGTGTGAGGGCAGCACCAAGGATCAAATGGTGGAAATTGAAAAAGGGTAATTGTAAAGTGGAGTTCAGGGAAGAGTTAAGACAGGCATTGGGTGGCAGTGAAGAGTTAACGAATAGCTGGGTAACTACAGCAGAGCCAGTAAGGGAGATGGCTTGAAAGGTGCTTGGTGTGACACCTGGAAAGAGGAAGGAGGACAAGGAGACCTGGTGGTGGAATGAGGAAGTACAGGAGAGTATACAGAGAAAGAGGTTGGCGAAGAAGAAGTGGGATTGCCAGACAGATGAAGAAAGTAGAGTATAAGGAGATGAGGTGCATGGCAAAGAGAGAGGTGGCGAAGGCTAAGGATAAGGCGTATGAAGAGTTGTATGAAAGGTTGGACACTAAGGAGGGAGAAAAGGACCTGTACCGATTGGCTAGACAGAGAGACCGAGCTAGTAAAGATGTGCAGCAGGCAAGAGTGATAAAGGATAATGAGGGAAACGTATTCACAAGTGAGGAGAGTGTGTTGAGCAGATAGAGTACTTTGAGGGGCTGATGAATGAAGAGAATGAGAGGGAGAGAAGGTTGGATGATGTGCAGATAGTGAATCATGAAGTGCAGTGGATTAGCAAGGAAAAGTAAGGATAGCTATGAAGAGGATGAAGAATGGAAAGGCTGTTGGTCCAGATAACATACTTGTGTAAGCATGGAGGTGTTTAGGTGAAATGGCAGTGATGTTTTTAACTAGATTGTTTAATGAAATCTTGGAAAGTGAAAGGATGCCTGAGGAATGGAGAAAAAGTGTTTTGGTACCGATTTTTAAGAATAAGGGTGATGTGCAGAGCTGTAGTAACTAGAGAGGGATTAAACTGATCAGTCACAGCATGAAGTTATGGGAAAGAGTAGTGGAAGCAAGGTTAAGAAGGGGCGTGATGATTAGTGATAAACAGTATGGTTTCATGCCAGGAAAGAGCACTACAGATCCGATGTTTGCTCTGAGAGTGTTGATGAAGAAGTACAGAGAAGGTCAGAAGGAGATGCATTGTGTCTTTGTGGACTTAGAGAAAACAGATGACAGGGTGCCTAGAGAGGAGTTGTGGTATTGTGTGAGGAAGTCAGGAGTGTCAGAGAAGTATATAAGAGTGGCACAGGATATGTATGAGGGTAGTGTGACAGCAGTGAGATCTGCGGTGGGAGTGACAGATGCATTTAAGGTGGAGGTGGGATTACATCAAGGATCAGCTCTGAGCCCTTTCTTATTTGCAATGGTGATGGACAGGTTGACAGACGAGATCAGACATGAGTCCCCGTGGACTATGATGTTTGCAGATGACATTGTGATATGTAGTGAGAGTAGGGAACAGGTGGAGGAGACTCTGGAGAGGTGGAGACATGCTCTAGAGAGAAGAAGAATGAAGGTCAGCAGGACTAAGACAGAATATGTGTGTGTGAATGAGAAGGAGGATAGAGGAATGGTGAGGATGCAGGGAGTAGAGGTGGTGAAGGTGGAGGAGTTTAAATACTTGGGATCAACAGTTCAGAGTAATGGTGAGTGTGGAAGACAGGTGAAGAAGAGAGTACAGGCAGGATGGAGTGGGTGGAGAAGAGTGTCAGAAGTGATTTGTGACAGACTAGTAGCAGTAAGAGTGAAAGGGAAGGTCTACAATAACAGGGTAGTGAGACCAGCTATGTTATATGCTTTGGAGACAGTGGCATTGACAAAAAGGCAGGAGTCAGAGCTGAATGTGGCAGAGTTAAAGATGTTAAGATTTGCACTGGGTGTGACGAGGGTGGACAGGATTAGGAATAAGTATATTAGACGGTCAGCCCAGGTTGAAAGGTTTGGAGACAAAGCCAGAGAGGCAAGATTACGTTGGTTTGGACATGTGCTGAGGAGGGATGCAGAGTATATTGGGAAAAAAGATGCTAAGGATGAAGCTACCAGGTAACAGGAAAAGAGAAAGGCCTAAGATAAGGTTTATGGATGTGGTGAGAGAGGACATGCAGGTGGTTGATGTGATACAGCAAGATGCAGAGGACAGGAAGCAATAGCAGCCGAAAGAAGAAGATATATAGCACACATCTTTGTAAACAGTGGATTTAATTGCAATTTTTGATTTAATTTACTTGTTTAAATGTTTTAGTTCCATATATATGTAAATGTTACAATTAGATGTATATTGGTTAAAATGAAGAAAAATACAAAAAAAAAACTAAAAAGAAAACTGCCTTGACATCTAGTAATAAAGTTCAAGACATAAATCAGCTTGCTCTTCAAATTTTAACACAGTGTTGGTGTGAGTGACTGGCCCCAAAAAATCCTGGATCAGCTAGACAGGAAAACAAGAAAACTGCTTATTGCTTATCAAATAATTTCTAAAAAAAATGCATGGCAATATAACATATCCCTGGTCTGAGGAAGGCATGGGCTTCTATAAAATTGACTTAAATGCATATTTCTGCAATCATGAGAATGCGTGCATATTTGCTGATGTTGTCAGATCCAGACACAGTAAAACTTATAAACCATGAAGAGAACAAGTCTAATGTAACTTTTCTGCTAAGCTTAGCAGAGACACTGTAGAAAGGATTGGGCATGGAAATAAAATCAAAAGAGGATAAAAAAAAAAAAATGGGTAGCAACTGAAAGCAACCCCCTCCCCAAAAAAGAAAATTTTAGAGAGAATAAGCAGAAGAAGAAAATGTATTTATTCATCCCATTGTTGACCAGGTTAGTACCACTGTTTTCAGGGGAGACCCAGGTGGTATTTCTACTACCAGGGGAAATTTGGACAGGGTATTGGGGAACTTCAACTACTCTTTGTGACAGGTGTCATGGGTTTTTGGCAACCACCTGATCTAATGCCAACTCAAGTAGCTGGGACTTGGGTTTAACATCTCATCTGAAGGACAACACTCAGGAGTGCAGCACCCCCCCTTCCCCCTTATCCTGCAATCAATCTGACTGGTGTGGGAATAGAACCCACAGCCTTCTGCACCAAAGACGAGTAATGTTACCTGTTGTGCCACTGACACCACTAAAAGGAAGGAAAACTGGAAAACCCACAGTTAAAGTGACAAATACTGCAAACTGCTGGAACATCAACAAGTTTATCAAGAGTTTCTATGTGAATGGTTAAGGATAAATGAATTTAAATCAAAAGATGAAAGGTTAATAAAGGCAGCACCAGATAATGCACTATGTACACATTAGTTTTCAAAATTTACAGAAAAAGTAGAGATACAGACATAGGTAGGTTCTGCATCAAAAAACAAGAAAACTTTGTATATTTTGCTGCTGGATTGGCTATACTTACAGCTGAGGGCTTATACACTTGAAAGGAACAACAATGTTGCATGACTATTACATTTGAGACTGCACAAACAATTTAACATACAGGTAGCTGTGAAGGAATGGAAACATGGTCCACAAAGAACTACTGAAAATGAAGTACAGATCCCGTACAATCATCCAATACCAATAGCTAAGGAAGTAGAAGCAAGAAAAACATGTATTGTAGCCAAAGATAAAAGGAAAAACATTGTATGAATTACTGAAATAGTTAAACCTAATAACTAAAATTCTTTTGGAGTACTGTCAAAGGCATGCAACATCACAAAATATCAGAATATGTGGACTTCTGATATACTGGTGAGTTAACCAACAGCAGTCTCGCAGAGCTCTGCCACAGAAATGTAGTGTTTAGCTGATTAAGCAGATTCAGGGGAAAGTAGGGAGAACAGAATAAAACATGGAATTTAAAAAGTGCTTACAGAATGAGCAAACTCTACATCAGCATCCTGAGTGGAGAACAAATGTTCAACAGCAGGATATTAATGTACAAGTAATGCCTTTTTAAAAATGAGTTTGCCACTTCACGGCAGCATATCAAGCTGCCATGGAGCTCGGACTGCTAAAAACTAATGGCCGACATTACGTTTACACTCGCTAAGCAGTGCTTTTGCTGTTTAGAGTGTGTAAAAAAAAAAATAAAACAGAAAGAAATGTATGTGTGTGTATGTATGTGCATGTGTGTTTATTTTTCTGTGTGAGACTGAATCCATGCATGAAAACAGAGGAGACTGCATGTGTGTGTGAGAGAGAGCGATCTTGTGCGAGTGAATGCATGTATAAAAGTGACTGTGTGCGTGCGTGTATGAAAGCAGAAGTGACTGTGTATGACAGAGAAAGACAGAATGGCCTGTCTGTAAACTTGTTTTACTTACCTATTTAAGTACTACATTATTTTTTTTATATATTTTTTAATGTAAAATGTCTCCTCCAAAACCATTAACATATACTACAGAAAGTTTGAAACATTAGGAGGAGGAACTATTTTACATAAAAAATATACAAAAAAAATAGTACTAAAAAAAAAAAAAAAAAAAAAAAAAAAAAAAAAAAAAAAAAAGTAAGAAAGAC
This sequence comes from Protopterus annectens, assembly GCF_019279795.1. NCBI lineage: Eukaryota > Metazoa > Chordata > Ceratodontiformes > Protopteridae > Protopterus > Protopterus annectens. The sequence continues at coordinate 439,809,058 of NC_056750.1, read as the reverse complement.
ACAACAATTATAAAGCAAGCCCGTTCTCCAAGTGCAATAATGCTCAACAGGGTATGTGTTAATGTGTAATTAATGCCCTTCCAGGGGTGCAGAGGCCCTCCACCTGCAGCGTTGGGCCATTTAGAACACAAAGCTGTTTAGTCAGAAGACCTAGCTATGAGAAAAAAATGTGAAAGTTACGGGAATTTCGGAGAAGACTGAAGTAAGTGACTGCGTAAAGACAATGGTGGCTCTGTTGGCAAAGTGGATGGGAATACAAGAAGAGATTATAACTGAAAGGGCCTGTCGCACAGCATGGAGACAGATGGCTGAATACCGCCATTAATTACTGCCCTGTTATTGTAAGATGTGAAACATAGGCATTGAAGGACAAGATATTGACAGACATCTGGAAGCCAAGGAAAGAGCTGAAGGTTGAGGATAACATGATTTATGTGGACCACGATTTCTCTTTGGAAACCCGAACCAAACACAACACCATGAAACCATTGATCAGGGAATGTAAACATAAAGGTTTAAGATGGTGACTGCTGCACTCTGCAATAATTTGCATCATTGCACAAGGAATGGCTCGATCCTGCAGTGCACTGGATGAAGCAATGGAATCCCTCAGTAGACCTACTAATATGAGGTACAGCCAAAGAAGACCAAAACAAGCAATTAATGAATACCAGCATGACAGATCCTTCAGGAAGGCCAAAGGGTTTGAATAAGGAGTTTAGTTATTATCCACATTTTTACAAAAGACAGAAGTTGGCAGAGAAGGTACAACAAATTAAGGAAACTAGAAAGCAGTATGATGATCAGGCCGAAGGAAGCAGTAAGTATGATTAATTAGACTTGTACAAGACTGGTTTACACTTCAGACTTGGTATAAAGCAGTGAAAGCAAGTAGTATATTTTTATGAAAGGACATAAATCGATAAATGGACATATATTAGGCCAGAGGCAATAATGCTGCCAGGTATGATGATATGACAGTTACGTTTTTATGTTAATTATGTTATTTTGATACAATTCACAGTATATTTAAACAAAAAGTGAGAAGTTTATTTATAACCTATAATCTGTTGTCAGTACTGGTTGTCCAATTCTGAGCAGGACAACAATACTGAAGTATATTTAAGCAGGACTGCTGCCTATATAGTTAAATAGGAATGTTTTATAGATAAATTTGAAGTCAAATTACTCTTTTTTGCTATTTTCTTCTTTTTCTTAGTTGTTAATGAAAGAAGCTGATAAAGAATAAGGTTATATTGAGCTGGATGCTTTTCCCTGGAGAGAAGATTAGACAGTGGAGCTTGTGAGGATGCCTAGCATTTGTTGCACTGCCATAGTAATGACAGAAATAAGGAGGGCATTACAGACACTTTGCTATTGGGTTTTACAGCAAAAATACTGATATAGTTTTATGTTACTGTTCTATATAGTTTTGAAGGAGAAATGGGGTAATGAAAAATCTAGTCCTTAAAATAATTCAGATAGCACGTTGTGAGATGAAGGAAGTTTGAGAATGGAGGGGGCAACAAACATGAAGAGGGAAGAAGGCACAGAGATAAAGGAAAATGCCATTCAGGCAAATAGTTAAGCCCAAACATGATCTGCAAGACAATAACTATGGATCAATACTGTTTTGAGATTGCGTTTTGGAATGTGAATGGGCTCTGTAATGAAACTACAAAGCAGAGGACAATAAGCTATGTAAAACGGTGCAAAGATGAACCTAGTGGGATTGTTAGAAACACATTTTACAGTAGAAGAGGATAGTAAATTTAGAATGATGGGATCTGAGATAATCTCTAGCTCAGGTTGGAGTCAGAGGAGGAGAAGAGGGGTAATTCTTTTAAAGAGGAGGGGATGGCCACTGGAAGCAATGGACAGCATGGCAGAGGGGCAAGGGAGATGGGCAGGATTTAAAGGTAGACTTAAAGGACAGCTCTCGACAGCAGTTGGGGGTTTATATCCCACCAGGGACTAATAGGAAGGTTTTGAATCAAATGACCCAAATAGCAAGATTCCAAGAGAGAATGGTAATATACACAGGGGATTAGAATCTTACAGTAAAATGAGATGAGATTAATATGGGCCTTTGGATGAATAAAGTGGGCAGGTATTTGAGAGATTATCTGCAGTCTATGAGTATGATAGATGTATGGAAAAATACACAGGACAGAAGTATATGTGAGAGTTACACCCATTATTCATAAAGGCACAAATGCTGGTCGAGAATAGATGGAAGTTATATCACAATAGAACCCAAGCTTCTTGTACAGAAAATAATAATGCCCCTCACATTACTGGATCATACAGTAGTAAAAATAGGTATAAAGAAACCTAAACAGGAAAATTTGTAAAGGCACTGGAGGATACATGGGTAAATACTGGAAAGAGAGGATGAGCAAATGTGGGCCAAGGAAGTGAGAACGAAACAGATGATCATGCATAATGAAAATGGAGAACAAGATAGAATTAAAATGGGGATTAAAAAACGAAACAGGATATATTGAGAAGGGGTACATAGAAGCAGGCATTAATAGCAGAACTGATAAAACTGCAATAACATAGTAGAGCAAGTGCCAAACTAAACATAAGGATGGAGAGGGAAATCAAACAGGAATTACAGTGGTTGTACAATACTAAATTGTACCAACAGAGAAGAGCTGTGGAAAGCATTTTTTTACTATGATCACACACAGTTAGCAACTAAGGTATTAGCTGCAAGAATGAGACAACAGGCTGTAGAAAGAAGTATACCTAGGGCAAAAAGGATGGGAAAGGAAGAGACAGAGGATACACTGGAAGAAATACTTGACACTTTTAAGGAATATTATAAACATTTCTATGGAGAGTTTGAGAAGGAGCAACAAAGAAGTGAACTAAGGAGATTAAATTATAGAATACCGTAAGGAACACAGCTGGGGCAGAGAAGAAAGGCTATTCTTTTAGTGCATATAAGTAGGAAAGAACTAGAAAAGGCTCTTGATAAGTTAGCTAAGTGGAAGTCACCAGGAAGTGATAAAATCCCTATAGAATTTTGGCAGTTAAATAAGGAGGTGGTTAAATCGAGTTGGTTGACATTGTTTAATAGCATACTGAGAAGAGTTACGTCTGCCAGAGACATGGAATCAAGCAATAATTTTGGTGATGTATAAGGAAGGGACGGACCCACTGATCCCAGCATCAGATAGACCCATATCGGTTTTGAACCATGATTATAAATGTTTTATGCAGATCCTAATGGACAGAATGGGTACAATCTTGAAAAAAGTAATAAATGATGATAAAACAGGATTTGTGGAAGGACAAAGAAACAATAGTTGTGCAAAATCTTACCATAACCATAGATGTTCTTCTCTTCCATGTTGCAGTATTCATAACCTTTGGGTTAACCTCCGCCTACTGACCCGAATGTCCGTCCAGTATACAAAAGCTTTAGTCACTGCAAGGTACATTGGATGCTTGACACTGGCCGTAGGGTACATGGGCGATAAAAGTGATGTCTGCACTTACCTTCCTCAGAACTGAATGCCCTAGTCGGACCCTAGTCCCAGGATGGCTGCACAAGTCCTGAATTATTCAGCAAAGCTCGTCTCTTTTCCAGGGTGGTAGGAGGGTGGAACAGAATACTGCAACATGAAAGAGAAGGACATCTATGGTTATGGTAAGATTTTACACAACTATTTTATGTCCTTCTATTCTCATGTTTCAGTATTCATAACCTATGAGTTAGTGCCATAGCTTACAGGGAAGAAGAGGAGGGTGATTTGTAACTATTTTCCAAAAATCCATGCCAGATTACCCTAGCAAAACCTGCTCTGAATCTGGAGATGTGGTCCAGTTGGTAGTGCTTGGTGAAGGTATGGACAGATGTCCAGGTAGCTCCTTCTAGAACAGAAGCAGTGTCCATCCCCTTGGAAAAAGCTTCAGAGGAGGCCATGGCCCTAGTAGAATGGGCTTGGAGTGCCTTCTGTGTGGAGTCTGCATGTCCTCCCTGCATTTGTGTGGGTTTCCTCCGGGTGCTCCGGTTTCCTCCCACGTTTCAAAATACATGCGTCTGGAGTGTTTCTCCTTGGGCCTCAGCTGAAAATTGGCTTCATTCCAAGTCGGACTTTTCCAGTAAACAAATGTTAAATAAAAAAATAAAAATAAATAAAAAGAGATGGCTTTGGAAATCCAGGTAAAAAGAGTCCGCATTTTCACAGTTTTTCCCAGAGCTCTGGGATGAAAGGAGACAAGCAGTTGCTATGATCTCCTAAGGGATTTGGTCCTATCTAAACAGAATACTGTCTGTGACCATTGAGTGAATGCAGGACTCTCTCACTGTCATTTTGTGGTTGTGGGAAAAAGGTGGGGAGGTGCATACATTGGTTCAGGGACAACTGATTAACCACCTTAGGCATAAAGGATGGGTTAGCCCATAGGGCTACCCTATCCTTGTGGAAGATTAAAAATGGTGAAGTGACCATGAGGGCTTGGAGCTTGGACACTCTCTCCTGGCTGATGTCAGAGTCATCAAAAGTACAGTTTTCCAAGTGCAGTGCTTTAGAGAAGCCGTAGTTGCTGGCTCAAGCAGGGCAACAGTGAGCTTCTCTAACACACAGTTAAGGTCCAAGGTCGAAGGAACTGAGGGGCCTGAGATGAAGAACTCATTTCAGGAATAACGTCACTTGAAGTTTAGAAGCAAGAGGAGGGTCAAGAGGCAAACAAGCAGAGATAGCAGCAAGGTGAGCCTTAATAGAGGAGTATGCCAACCCTGCCTGCAACAATTCACACAGCTAAGACAGCACTAAGGGGACATCTCCTTGAAATGGGACTAGCTGTCTTTTTAGACACCAAATGGAGAACCTTTTCCATTTGATCAGATTGGATCTCCTAGTATTGGCTTTTCTGGCCTCCTGCAAGACACTTAGCACGTCCTCAGAGTAGAGGTGTCTGAAAGGGATCAAACCTCTTGTCACCCACAGAGTTAAGCTCAGAGATTCCAAGGGGGGATGTATTAAGGATCGCCTGTCCTGTGTGAGTAGGTCCACTCTGTGACGTAACTTGTGATGATTGCCCCTGGCTAAATGCAGAAGGGGGAACCAGTGCTGTCTTGGCCAAAGGGGGGTCATCAACAAGATTATTGGTTTGTCCTGCTGAATTTTCATTAGGACTTTTTGTAAGAGTGGGAAGCAAGGGAATGCATACAGAAACATCCCCTTTCATGAGATAGAGAAGGGTCTAGGTGCCCTGGTACAAAACTATGGAAGTTGTCTGTTCAGAGGGGAGGCAAACAGATCTATTTGTGGCTGACCCCACCTGTGGGCTATGTCCAGAAACACATCCCTGTGTAGCATCCATTCATGGGATTGTGGCATGGACCTACTCAAGATGTCTGTCTGAGTGTTCTGAGCTGAGGGGATATAGACACAGCCTGCAGAGTGACTCCATGCTGAACTGACAATTCCCAAGCCTGGAGTGCAGGTTTGCATAGCAAACATGATCTTGTTCCCTCCGTTTGTTCACATACAAAAGAACAGTGGTGTTGCCCGTGAAAAACTTTAGGAGCCCTTGCTTCAAAATATTTTGGAAGGCCCTCAATGCAAAGATGAGAGTCCTCATCTCTCTGATGTTGATGTGATCCCTTTTGCAGGGGGGCTTGTCCATGTGCCTTGCACCTTCAAGCTGCCCATAGCCGCACCCCAACCCAGGTCTGAAGCATCTCTGTACATTTCCTGGACTGGACTTAGGGGATGTAAGGGAAAGCCTGTGTTCAGAGAGACTTAATCCTCCCACCAAAAAATCTCCTTCCTTAGGCATGGTAGGAAGGGAATGGAGTGGTCCAAGGGGTGGGAGTGCTGGGTCCATGTGGACCTCAGGTACCACTGAAGTTTCCTCATGTGGAGTCTTGCCAGTGACAACATGGGGACTGTAGAAGCCATATGCCCCAAGAATCTGAGGTATACCCTTGCTGCCATTGTAGGGATGTGGATGACAGACAATAGGTATTCCTTCAAGCTTTCCATCTTTTGGGGTGGGAGGAATGCCATCATAACGTCTGTCCTGATTCTGCACCCCAGGAAGACTTGGTTCTGGGAGGGGTTTAGGCTGGATTTGGGGAAGTTGACGGTGAATCCCAGAGACTGCAGAACAGAAATGACTGTCTGAAGGGTACTGTAACAATCTGCCTGAATCAGGTCGTCACCTAGGTATGGGAAAATCTGCATCCCTAAGACCCTGCAATAGGCTACCACTGGAGCCAGACACTAGGTGAATACCCTTGGAGCAATAGATAGTCCAAAGGGTAATGCAGATAATTGAAAATGTGAGGAACCCACATAAAAGCATAAGTATTTCCTGCACTTGGGCCGGATAGGAATATGTAGGTAGGTATCCTTGATGTCCAAGGTGGCCAAAAATGCCTGAGGAATTAACAGTGGAAATACAATCCGAAGAGTAAGCATGCAGAAGGTGGGTACTTGAAGAAAAAAGTTGAGATGAGACGGATCCAGGATGGATCTCCATGAGCAGTCCCTTTCTTGGGACAAGGAAAAGTCTGGAGTAAAATCCCCTTCCCTTTTCTGATGTAGGAACTGGCTGGATAGTTCTTTGAGAGAGGAGGTTGTCAAAGACTGGTTGGAATAGGGGCAGCTGGTTCTTTGGTGGTTGTGGCAAACCTCTTAAGAGTGGAGGAATGGTCCAAGTCATGAAGTAACCTTTTTCTATGATTGATGAGATCTATTTGTCTGACGTAATGATTTCCAAAAAGGGAGACAGTGAGACAGTCTCTGGGAAAGGGGAATAGTATGTGGACAGGGAGGAAGAGGAGGCAGGTAGTCACAGAGTACCTGCCTGGTCCTGAAACAAAGGTTTCTGGGTTGGTATCTGAGGAGGCCTGGAAGGTGGTTGCTGTTTTCTGGAACTCTTTTTGCCCCTAGTGGGCGGAGGGGGAGCAGAATGTTTTCTAATGAATTGGATCCTTGGATCTTAGTAGGATCATTTCTATGGAATTTAAGAATAGGTGACACAAACAAATATTTCAAGTCCTGTAGTTCTTTCCCCTTCTGTTGAAGGGTTTTTAAAAGTTCTGTCACTTGTTGCCCAAACAAGGCAGCACTGTCCGGGGGGGGGGCATCTAGAAGTTTATCCGCGATATCATCAGGAAGGGGTTGGAGCCTCACCCAAGAGTACCCTCGGAGTACTGAGGCAGAAGCTGCAGATCTGGCCGAGGCCTCTACAGCATCATAACTGCATTTGATTGAGTGTCTTGTCACTTTTGAGGACAAGGAGCTCAAGTTAGAGGCTTGTGACTATGTGGATGAATCAGGGAGATCAGCCAAGAGCTTATAAGCTTGAGTCAAAAGGGCCAGGGAGTACTTAGGCATATGTGTCTGGTTGTTGATGGCCCTAAATGCCAAGGTAGCAGAGGTGTACACCTTCTTGCTAAGTCTCTCCATGGTCTTGCTGTCCTTATCAGTAGGAAGGACAGAGGTAGAGGGCAGCGGTCTGGGGGTTTATCTGCAGAGACAGAAATGGTACCAGCATCTGCAACAGGACATTTAAGAAATTTTGCCCCTGCTGGGACATTATAAAATCTAAAAACCAACAAGTTCACCAGCAGGACTAGTAGACACAAAATTTATTTCCAGGTTAATCAGAACAATATACAAACAGTCATGTGGATTTAAATATGTTGCAGTAACACAGGATAGGTTAAAATCCCACCAAACAAAAATCCCTTGAAAAAATTAATACCCTAAAAGGCATACACTGTAAAAACTGAACAATCCAATAAAAACATTTCTATGAAAAAATCACATTTTAAAATCAAACCCTTTCTGCTCTTTCTTTTAAAGCAGGCAAGATAGATATAAACTCATTTAATCCTGGACATAAATCAGATGCCAAACGAAGCTGCCACATCAATTCCCTTTTGAATAAAGTGTTTTTCCAATTACCACCCCTGGGGTTTATTTCTATTGTATCCAATATCCCAAACTTGAATCAGAGAGAGTTTTTCCCTACAATTTCTCCCAGGCATGTGTGGTGCAATACAGTTCACATTATAATGACATAAGGAACATCCTTTGCAAGAATTGGAATATTTTTAGGGGTGACCCTAATATTTTACAAGTAGTGGGTGAAAAACCTATTTTCTGTACTAAAGTGGGTCGCAACTTGAAACTTACCTTGGAGGGTAATACGAACAACAGCAGTGTAAAATCAAATGAATTTACCAAAGCCTGTGGTTGTTGTACACAGTGTACATTTATTTTGTCAGTTTGAAACTTGACAATACAAACCAGGACACAGAATTTTTTTAAAAAGGGTAATTGTCACACTAGTAAAATAGTTTATTTGGCTAAGTGTAATTCCTGCCAGGGGTTTTATGTTGGGAAAACTGAGAGGGCTCTCAGGTCCAGGATATATGAACATTTATATTTTATTTTTATTTATTTATTTAACATTTGTTGACCGGGAAAGTCCGACTAGGTTCCACAGAGCCTGTTTTCAGCGGAGGCCCGGGGAGAAATGCTCCAATATGATACTAAGAATTAAAAAAAAAACTAATGCCTTATTCAGGCATAGTAAAATATGTAGTCATTTTTCTGGATTCAAGTTTGGGATATTGAATACAATAGAAATAAACCCCAGGGGTGGTAATTGGAAAAACACTTTAAACAAAAGGGAATTGATGTGGCAGCTAAATTATGTCCAGGATTAAATGATTTTACATCTATCTTGCCTGCTTTAAAAGGAAGAGCAGAAAAGGTTGGATTTTAAAATGTGATTTTTTTCATAGAAATGTTTTTATTGGATTGTTCAGTTTTTACAGTGTATGCCTTTTAGGGTATTCATTTTTTCAAGGGATTTTTGTTTGATTGGTGGGATTTTAACCTATCCTCTGTTACTGTAACATATTTAAATCCACATGACTGTTTGTATAATGTTCTGATGAAGTCAATTTTACTTTGATGAAAGCGCTTAACCTGTAAATAAATTTTGTGTCTACTAGTCCTGCTGGCGAACTTGCTGGTTTTTAGTTTCTTTTTTCACCAGTTCGCTACAAATTTTTTTTGGTTTTACATTATAAAATCTGTCAGGCCTTCCAAAAGCAGGGAATTGGGAATCAGGATTTTTAGAAACTGCTGAAAAGGTGTCTAAGAAGGCTGGGAGGACTGGTGGAATGGCAGAAGAAAAAGGAGTATCAATTTGTAGTAGTTTATAGTATTTGTTATGGACTTCAGACATTTCTGTGGAGTCCCATTTGAAAAACTCTTTCATCCAAGAGATGGTTTCTCCAAAGGTAAGGTCCTCCCCAGGGGAATTCACCTCAGCAGAGTCCTCCTCTGGGGAATCATACCCTAGAGGGGAAGGCATTTGTGAAGCATAAAACAGAGAATCCTCTGAAGAGGAATCCAAAGAGTTTTTAGCCTCTACTGAAAGAAGTTCTGAAGTCTGAGGCCTAGGACTGACAAACAGGAGGGACAACTGGAGGAGAAGCAGCCATAGTAGGCCTGAGAGCCATAAAATGCATTGAAGAAGCTCAGAGAGAAAGCTTGCCAATCAGTTAAACTCTCAGGAGGTGAAGACACATGTTTGGTTTTCTGTTTCCTTTTTAAAGGAGAAACAGGCCTGGAGGGCATAGGCCCAATGCAAGGCTTGGCTTCAGAAGCCTCACTAATGGTAGAAGGACTGGTCTGGATGTCTTCAGCAAGCCGAGGTTCCCCTCATCTGTGTCAGATGTCTGCATTACCTCAATGGACGTGCTGTCAGAGAGTACCTGCCTGTCAGACCTCGTTTTTGTGGCCTCCCAAATGGTACCCACTATACCAGAGTTGTCTAGTTCTGTACATTCCTCCAGGCATACCTCGGCCACAGGGAGAATGTCAGGAGAAAGAGGTGCAGCAGTAGGCTCAGGCCTGATAACGTTGGTCATCTTGGTATGGCCAGAGCAAGATGTCTGAGGTGTTGATTCTCTAAATAGATATTAACAGCATGCAGATGGCTATGAAGGGTCTTTGGAACAATGGCCTGTCAAATTGCGAAGGTCTTCTGGTCATGGTATGACCATAGGCAGAACTGACACAGGTCATGGGTGTCCTTATGTGGGATCTGACATCTGCACTTACACTTTCCTTTTCTGGATAACATGAACCTGGGCAGGCATGCAGTGACCAAAGAAGAACAAGAAAAAAGGCCCCAATGGGTTAAAGCCTACAGCACCTGGTATTCTCGGTGGTCTCCCATCCAGGTACTAACCAGGCCCAAAACAGATTAGCTTCAAAGATCAGATAAAATCGGGCACATTCAGGGCTTATCTTAAATTGCACGATCTGACAGCAGACACTGCAGGATGAGTTAATATTTGACTGGAGGTACAGAAGTTCTGAGGAAGGTACGTGCAGCCGTCACTTTTATGGCTACATACCCTACTGCCAACATCAGACATCCCACGTACCTTGCAGTTACTTCTCTGGACGTTTGGGTTGCTAGGTGGAGGCTAACCCAAAGGTTATGAATACTGCAACATGAGAATAGAAGGACATCAGCAAATAACATTCTTAAAATGATGTTGATTATATGAGATGCACGAGAGAAGACCAGTCATTTGTATTTGACATAGTTACACACTGAGACAGCATCTGATAGAGTGGATTAGAAGTATTTACTGGGGATTATGGTTGTCCAAATTAATGGATTGAACTTTTTGGAAAAGATGCATTTGGGGATGTCTGCTAAGATCAAAATTAGGGTTAGAGTATCTGAGGAATTAGTTATTACAAGGGGGGTCTCACCAGGACTTTTATTTCGAACCACACACAGAATTCCTAAGAACCTCAGATACAAGAGGTTGCCAATGGGAAGGTAAGGAAAAGAAGATAGTAAAGACAGTATCCGTGTATACATCTCTCACTACACAAACAGAAATTAAAATTCTTACTATACTATTCCAATTTTCACCATCTCCTAGATCTTCATTCCACTCTTTAGCTCTCAGGTGATATTCACCCCAACCCAGGTCCTAACACTAGCTCCTTAATTCCCAACAGCATTTCCCTCTCACCCTTGCAAGCTACAAACACAAGTCTCAAACATCTTTCTCTTCATTCTATCAGCCTCTATAGCATCCTCAATAAGACCACTGAATTCCATTCATGGATAGCTCAATACTCTCCTAATATAATAATTTTCTCAGATACATGGTTGAAACTACATAACACTGACAATGAATTCCTCCCACCTGGCTATAACATCTTACGTCATGATAGAACACACAAAAAAGGAGGAGGTGTTGCCATTATGTACTCAGAACGTCTAACGTTAACCCCCTTAAGCAGCCCATCCCTTTCTTTTTCCCCCAGCTAAAATCATCATTGCCAACTGTAAACTAAACAAACAAAAAAAAAAAAAGAAACACGAGTCTGGAGCGTTTCTCCCCGGGCCTCTGCTGAAAATTGGCTTTGTTCCAAGTCTGACTTTCCTGGTAAACAAATGTTAAATAAAATAATAAAACAAAACCCTAACTATAGTTACCATCTATATACCCCATGGAGACAACATACCCTTACTGGAAAAGATCCTTCACTGGCTCTCTATACCCAATGAAACTATCATTCTGGGTGATGTTAATATTGGCTTGCTCTCACCTCTAACACCTGTACTAGCAGCATTGACCTTTATGACTACACAACTTCCCTCTTCCTCTACTTTTCTTCATAAACCCACTAACACCTTTTCTACAATTGAATGGATTCTCATTTCACATCCTAACCTCTATCACCACCTTGAATCCTTGCCTGACTCTTTCAGTGATCACTCTCCGATTCGTGTCCAAAGATACTCCACCCCCACCTTACTAGACCACATAAGTTTAGGGAATACAGTAAGAATACCAACTTTAATCTTGAAATATTCAACAGCCATCTCTCCACAACTGACTGGTCCATCTATCACCTACCTCTTGATGAAGCTGTTCATTAATTTAACTCCATCTTCTTTAACACTCTTAACTCCATTGCCCCCCCCCCCCCCCCAGAACAGTCTAAATTAAATCATGCTACTCTCCTTGGCTCATCAACACCACCCATTCTCTCATTCTAAAAAAAAGAATCTGCGTGGAAACTGTGGATAAACACCAAGTCTGAGTTACAGTTTCAAAAACGTAGGAAGCTTAGAAATCTGGTCAAAAAACATAACGACAAGAAACACTTCTACTACACACCCCTTAATTCACAAACTAGCAATCCCAAAACATTTTGGAATACTGTTAAACAAATTCTCCACCCGGGTTACCCATCCATACCCAACCCTTGTCCTAACAATTCACCCCAAGAAACTGCATCTGTCTTCAACTCTTACTTTATTGATAGTATCTGCCAACTTTTGCCTACTTCTAACCCTACCAATCCCTCACCACCTACCACCTCTCGGTTATAAAACCACTCTTTCTCATTTAGTCCCATCTCCACCACCTACATTAAGAAACATCTTCTCAAACTTAAACCTTGTTCCCCATCAGCTGATAACCTGCCACATCTCTTCCTAAAGGCTGCTGCTAGCTCTATTGCTTACCCAGTCTCCATTCTTATAAACTGCTCAAATAATCCACTGTTCCTACCCTCTGGAAGAAATCCTACACCATTCCTATTCATAAAGGTGGAATCTCTGTTGACCCTCTAATTTTCACCCTATAGTCATACTTTCTCCCCTCTCCAAAATCCTGGAGTACTGTACCCATATACAACTTCTTGCTTATCTTACTCAGAATGACCTAATCACCCCTACCTAGTATGGCTTTCGCCCTCATCATCGCACCTCTACAGCTCTTATCTCATTTACTAACACTATCTCCTTAGCTAGAGACTCTAATAAGCTAGTTCCCCTGCCTCTTCTTAGATCTCTCCAAAGCCTTTGATACCGTCGCTCACTCCATCCTCCTCCTCCTCGCTAAACTTTCCCAACTTAACCTCTCTCCATCTATCTCCTGGTTTTCTTGCTACCTTACTAATGGGCAACAATCGGTTAAACGGCTTTCTGCCAAATCTCCCTTTCTACTCATAAAAATGGAAGTTCCTCAAGGCTTAATTCTAGGCCTCCTTTTCTTTAACAACTTTACTAATTACCTTTACACCTTGTCCACAATCATCCCTCATACAGTATGCAGATGATTCCACTATCATTACAGTTGCTGACAACCCCTCTGATCTGCTAACCCTGACACAAACCTCCTTTAACCTCACTGAATCTTGGCTCACTAACAATCAACTTATAATAAACCCTAAAAAAAAAAAAACCTTCTATTTTTACCTAAATCTCTCCACTGTCTTAAAGCCTCATTCACCATCACCTTCCTTAACAACATAAAGCTCCTCGGAGTAATTACTGATGACAAACTTAAATTCAACTTTCATGTACACCACTGTATCAAAAAAAGTACCAAAAGCTTGGCCTACTATATAGAAAAGTACAGTTTTGTACCTACCATAAATGTAGATGTTCGAGGATCCACATTGCTGCAGTCCTAACTATTGGGTAGTCCGCTGTCCAGTCGGCCCGAATACCAGAGTATATGGCTGACGTCGGTCAGGGCGCATTAGACTGACGTCAGTACATCAGGGTACTAATGCGCATGACCGACGTCATATCCTCAGTCTTTTCTTGCCCCAGATGTCAGAAGACCCTAAAAAGACAAGGCCCAATATACCTGCACCAGAAATATGTACAATATATACAAAAATATATATACAAAAATATCAGCATATAACCTCACCTACACAACCACCCCTAAACAAAGAGGAAGGAGGGAGGGTAAATTGGACTGCAGCAATGTGGATCCTCGAACATCTACATTTATGGTAGGTACAAAACTGTACTATGTTCTCCATTCCACATTGCTGCAGTCCTAACTATTGGGTAGAATCCCAAAGCAGAGGTAAGGGAGGCTGGCAAATCATAAAGAAGCAGGAGCTGACAACAAGCCTTGCAAAATAGCTGTGGCAAAACCAGCCCTAGACTTAGAGTAGAGAGGAAGGTGATAATGCTTAGAGAAAGTATGCACTGAACTCCAAGTAGCTGCCTCCAAAATATCCTTAGTTGCCACCCCTTAGAAATGCTGTTGAAGTGGCAGTAGCCCTAGTGGAATGAGGCCTAATCCCAGCTGGAATCTCCTTGCCATGATGGGAATAACAAAATGCAATGCAAAACCCAATCCACCTAGAAATAGTTTGTTTTGACACAGGCTTGCCCTCTGAACTCAAAGCAAAAGAAACAAACAACTGCTGAGACTGCCTAAAATCCTTAGTCCTGCTTAAATAATAACGCAATTGCCTATGTACATCTAAAGTGTGCAAAATCTTTTCCCCTTTATTTTGGGGGTCTGCATAAAAGTAGGCAAATGAATAGTTTGGTTTAAAGCCACACTAGAAACCACCTTAGGCATAAAGGAAGGATTAGTGCGTAATGATACCCTATCCTTATGGAAAATCAAAAGGGCTCTACTGCCATAAGGGCCTGCAACTCAGACACCCTTCTTGCAGAAGTAATAGCCAACAGAAAAGCAGTCTTCCATGACAAGTATTTCAATTCAGCAGTAGCCGCAGGCTCAAAAGGTTGTAGAGTAAGTTTTCCAACACAAAATTGAGATCCCAAGCAGGAGTAGGAGCTCTACGTGGGGGTCTTATATTCTTTGCCCCTCTAAGAAACTGCTTGAACAAAGGATGCGAAAACAATGGTGGGTCACAATCATAGTGAGCTGAAATTGCTGCAGCATGAATCTTAATGGAAGAGAAGGACAAACCTTTGTCCAATAACTCAGTAAGATATTGAAGAGCCACATTCAAATTAGGCTCAGAAATCTCCAAATTCTTTGCTGTACTCCAAAATAAAAACCTCTTCCATTTTTCTGCGTACACTTTCCTTGTACTAGGTCTTCTAGCTTCCATAATCACATTTAAAACTTGTTGAGGAAGTTGAGACCTGCTGTGTTTCAACACAGAATATGCCAGGCTGTTAGATGAAGTGAGTGAAGCTTGACATTGAGCAGATGACCGTCCTTCTGAGATAACAGATGTGGAATCAAAGGTAAAGGCCATGGAGGCTTCCTTACCAGACTCCTTAGTAGTGGGTACCAGTGTTGCCGAGGCCAATCTGGAGCTATTAAAATCATCCTTGGCTTGTCTTGTCTGACCTTTAAGAGCACCTTTGGAAGAAGAGGCAGAGGTGGAAAGGCATACACATGAAGATTTTTCCAACTGAAAGAAAGAGCATCCACTTTCCAAGCTGTGTGATGAAACCCCTTTGTGCAAAACTTTGGCAGCTGGTGGTTTAGTGGAGAAGCGAACAGATCTATGTCTGGAGTTCCCCATGACACTGTCAATTTCTGAAATACATGAAGATCCAGTTTCCACTCGTGGGGATCCATGATTTGTCTGCTTAACACATCTGCTAAGGAGTTCTGTGCTCCCGGCAGAAACCTTGCCTGAAGAGTTAGTTGCAAGCTGAGCGCAGTCTCCCATAAAATCATTGCTTGCCTGCATAGAGGATAAGAATGTGTTCCCCTTGTTTGTTGATGTACCACATGACAGTTGTGTTGTCTGTTAGAATCAACACCTGCCCTGGAAGAAGTAACTCCTTGAAAGCCATTAATGCAAACTGGACTGCTAACATCTCCTTCATGTTGATATGTAGATGCTGTAGTCTGGCAGGCCACTTGTCTTGTATCCACTTTCCATTTAGATGAGCTCCCCAAGCAATGTCCGAGGCATCTGTCGTTAAAATCTGACTCGCCTCTGGCCGGGTCACAGAGAGTACCTTGTTTAGGTGACATTCCTGAGCCCACCACAAAAATTCTTTTTGAAGGCAAGGTATTATTTGAATGACAGTGTCCAAATCCTGGCAGTGCTGTGTCCATACATTTTGAGATACCATTGCAGCTTCCTCATATGCAGTTTGGCATTGGGAAGCACCAGAATACAAGATGCCATGAACCCTAATGCTTGAAGGACTGTCCTTGCAGTCAGCACGGACTGATGAGATAGTTGATGGAAGTAAAGGGATAGACTCTGTTGTTTGTCCGGGGTTAAAAGGCCATCTGGGCTGCTGTATTCAGTCTCACACCCAGAAAGCACATGTCTTGAGAGGGTACTAGACTGGACTTTATTTCGTTCACAGAATACCCTAGGCATCTTAGCACTGCTATAACATATTCCAGATGCTGTAGAAGGTCTTCCTTTTCTTGAGCCAGAATCAGGCAGTCGTCCAAGTAAGGATAGATTTGAATTCCTTTTAGCCTGAAGTAAGCTATCACTGGAGCCAGAACCTTTGTGAATACTCTGGGCAGTAGATAAGCCAAAGGGCAATGCAGAGAACTGATAATGAGAATTTCCAGCTCGAAACGCAGATACTTCCTGCAACTTAGTCTTATAGGCACATGAAGGTAAGCTTCCTTGAGATCTAAAGTTACCATCCAGTGATCTTTGCCCAGCAGAGGTAAAAGCTGTTGTAACGTCAACATCTTGAACTTTGGAATGTCCAGATAAGTGTTGAGGATAGATAAATCCAAAATTGGTCTCCACGTGTTCCCCTTCTTTGGTACTAGGAACAGGCGAGAATAAAATCCTAGGCCCCTTTCTGATACAGGGACTGGCTGAATGGCCCCTATTTGGAGTAACAGAGAAATTTGCTTGTGAGCCTCTTTCCTTTGTGGAGGAGGAGCGTCTGGCATGCCTTTGAAAGGGGGCAATGTATGGAAATAAAACCTGTAACCGTGGTGAATGATATCCAACACCCATCTGTCTTGAGTGATTAAATCCCAATTTTCTTTGAAAAGAGACAGTCTTCCTCCCAAAGGAGCTGCCAGACGAGAATCTACTGGCAGCTGAAAAGGCAGGTCATTGGGTCTGTTTACGAAAGGACTGACCCCTGCCCTCACCAGAAGTCTGAGCAGGTGAACTCCTGTTCTAGGCCTAAAAGAACCTTGAGCTCTGCCCCTACCACATCTAGACCTACCCCTAGACTGGGAATCATAAGCAGGATATGTCCATCCCTTAGTAGGCCAATTTCTACTAAACTTGGTGGCTGCACCTGCAAAAATCTTTAACAGTTTGCATAGACTTAGCTTTGTCCTCCATTTTCTTTAAAACTGCTTCCACAGGCGAACCAAACAACACATCAGACTGTAAAGGAGCATCCAAAATCCTTGTCTTAACATGCTCAGCTAAATTCTGATCCCTCAACCAGGCATGCCTGCGAAGAACAGAACTAATGGCAGCCACCCTCGAGGAGGCCTGTACAGCATCAAAACCACATTGCAAAGAATGCTTACCCACTTGTTCAGACACATGAACTAAATCCAGCAACTCTTTACACTCAATACCTTCCGCCAAAGCATCCACCTTAGATTTCAGTTGTGAAAGGAGATAATTTTGATATTTTAGCATGTGAAACTGACAATTCAACGCCCTCATGGCTAAAGTGGAAGAAGTATACACTTTCTTTCCCCATCTATCCAAAGCCCTTGCCTCTTTATTAGTGGGAACAGGGTTTTTAACCACAGAGGCCTTAACACCTTTAGGTCCCTGAGAAACAGTTTCCGGGTCTGCCCTAGGACTCTTAAAAAGATACTTATGAGCTTCAGGCACCCTATAGTACCTATCAGGTTTAACAGGAGCAGGAGGCAAAGAATCAGGGTTCAGGGAAGCCTCTGCAAAAACATCTTCCACCACATTCAACACAGGAGGTATAGCTAAGGGCCTATGCTGGGGTAAAAACAAGAATTCCCTAAGCCTTTTCCTGGAATCAGAGTAATCCTGGCCTTCCCATTTAAAGTGCTCCCTCATGGAATGCAGAGTCTCTGAAAATGAGAAATCCTCAGGAGGAGAAGCTGTAGGAGTGGAATCATCCACATCAGAATCAGAATAAGGAGGATACTCCTGCAAATCTTCCGCAGAAGACTCAGAAGCCTGTAAACACTGTTCAAAACTATCAAACTCAGGTTCCACCCTAGGCCTCTTATCAGGAGGGGGCATAGAACCTCTAATCATAGTAATCAAATCTTCTGCCATTTTAAGCATATGTTTCTTAGGCACAGAACCTGAAGTGCTAGGAGAAGCCCCCACTGAAGCTAAACTTGGCCTACCTCTCAAAGAAGTTTTGGAAACAGAAGGAGAGGCTCTAACTCCCTTGGGAAGAGAGGGAAGAACAGTTACCTGAGAAGCCCCCTCAGCCTGGCCTACCTCCTGAGAAGGCACATCCTGTAACAGTAAAGTCTCTGCCTGAGACTCCAAAGAAACTCCTGGCAAAACCTCTGGCTCCACTGAGCCTTCTAAAGAACCGACGTCCGGGACTGCCGGTTCATCAACCCTAGGCTTCGCTGTTTTGTCCTTGCGCTTCTTGGACGAAGCGGGCGTCGGAGCATCCAACGGCATTTTATAATTGCAACGCTTCCCAAACACTAACCTGGCACAGTCTAACCTTCTCTTAATAGTGCGTTTGTTAAACCTAGCACAAGAGCGGCATCCAACAACGTCGTGCTCAGGCCCTAAACAAGGTATACACAAGGTATGGTAATCCCTATGAGGTATCTGTTTCCCACAAGAAATACAGTTATTCACTTTTTCTGACATCCGGTTAAATACTGAGGCAAGAAAAAACCAAAATGTTCCCCAACGGGGTACTTAGCCAACTCTGATTCGGTCTGAAACTCCGACTTCAGAAAATTTCAGAACGCCAACCTGCACTCGCAAAACTGCTTCTGCATTGGACTATGCGGCAAAAAAGACTGAGGATATGACGTCGGTCATGCGCATTAGTACCCTGACGTACTGACGTCAGTCTAATGCGCCCTGACCGACGTCAGCCATATACTCTGGTATTCGGGCCGACTGGACAGCGGACTACCCAATAGTTAGGACTGCAGCAATGTGGAATGAAGAACATCAAAAGGTTCCTTACTCCTAACTTTAGAAATCTCACTTGCCCAAGCCTATCTCCTCCCCAACCTTTTCTACTGCTCTCACATGTTTACTAACTTACAGACCACTCTGCTATCCAAACTTGAAATTACTTACAACAAAGTAGCTCATTTCACAGCCAACTTCCCACCTAAAACCCATCACTGTCTCGCTCTTCAAACATTCAGTTGGTTTGAGTTTCCTAACCAACTCTTACTTACTCACCTTCTCATCATCCATATTATTCTAAATAAACCCACTCTCTGCCCCAGCTTATCCACTCTCATTACTTTCTATAACCTAAAACGCTCCTTCAGAAGCTCTGATAACATCTTTTACAGATACATAAACCTAAGAAATCAATACGACAAAACTTCTACAGCTACCTCCCAGCCCTCTCTTGGCATAATCTCCCCTCTGCCCTCAGAAACATTTTCCATTGAAATAATTTCAAGAAAATTCTCAGAAATCACCTGCACACTAACGGGAATTGTCACTGTAATCAACCCACTTGAATTAGCTTCCAACACTCCTTTCCTATTTTTTTTTTATCTCTTATCTCCCTCTTTGCCTCTCTTTCTCACTTCTCCTTCCGTTTCAACTTTTCTGCCCGATATTGACTTCTCCTTTCTTACCCCTCCTTGCTGTTATTCTATCTGGCTTATAACATTTTACTATTTTACAACCCCTGTATCTTTAACTGCTTCTTATTCTACACATCTTCTTGTGTACTGCCTACATATCTGCAATGCTTTCTTCCCCCAGTCATACTGCCTATGCCAGTATATGTGACTCCTGTGAATTTTTTTTCTTACTATATATACACTTCTTTTATTCTTATTGTAACTTAGTCTGGCAAGTTTCATTTGCTTTAACCTTTGGACATTACAACTGATATATTGATTACAAACTTGTATAGTTTCTATTTTGAATATACATTATAATTTTGAACTTTACTTGCTTATCCTGTATTATAAACATTTTTCTTCTGTTCTTGTAAAACTTGTAATCTATATTTGTTACTTGTATTTCTTGGGACTGTGGAGCTTTTCTCCCCAGGCCTCCTCTGAAAAAGGGCTTATGCGCAGTCAGACTGACCCAGTCAACAAATGTCAAGCAAATAAATAAATTAATATAAAACTCTCTCTAAGCCACTACAAAGAGGATAAAAAGAAGTTACTGCACTTGTTGGAACACTTCTGAAGAGAGATGGAGTATAAGATTAATAAAGATAAAACTCACGCTATTCAGGGTGGTAGCCAGAAAAGACCAAGAATCCTACAGGGTGAAGAATTGTGGGTAGATAAGATGAAATATCTGAGGATATGGCTACCAGATACAGTACAGGAATCTAAAACAATTATATACAACAGAAGATATGATGAAATACCTGAGGATATGGCTAATAGATACAGTGCAGGAATCTAAAACAATTATATACAACAGAATTTATGATAAATGCAAACTACTACTACAAAATTGCAAAGTAGTGAACCAAGATTTAATGCAAGGAGTACAAGTCTTGCAAATGTGTATTATGTCTCAATTTGATTACGTGGGACAGGTATTTTGGAACCTACCAGGGAATACTTATTTAAAGAAGGTAAAACAGATGCTTAAATCATTAATTTGGGAGGAGGAAAAACCAAGAGTGAAATGGGGAAAAAATGGTTCAAGACACTAATGGGGGTGGCCTGGGAATTCCAGACTTAAAGAATAGTGTCCAGGCAGCAATAGTTGGAAATGTATTAAGAATGAGAAATGTAGGATATAATGCAGACTAGGAGAGAATGATATGGGAAAGAGAAAGACAGTGGATTTACTGACACCTATGTTAGAAGTAGCCAAAAAGGAAATAAATACTGATTGGTTTAAACAGGCACAAGGCCTGTTTAAGGAAAGATGGAAGGAGGAGGACATGAAGTCTTGGTATGTAAGGGTGATTATGACTGGGACATTACAGGAAGACCAGCATATGCAAAACAATCAATGGAGGTGGAGAATTACACAAATAAAGGTGAAATACTGGCCTCAGACCACTAAAGGTTCCAAGACAAAAGTGTGGGAAATGATAAAGCAAGAATTTCAGTTGAGGGAAGATTTAAGGTTGGAATATGAAGCAGTACAGAATAGATGGCACAGAATGACAAAAGGAATAATGAATGGGAAAGAGATACCAAGAATATTGTGAGAGACACAGAACAGAAGACTGTAGGGGAAGAATATGAAGGGTTTGCTAAAAGCAGGAAAATAATTGCTGAGGAAAGACTAAAAGAAAAAGTAGTAATTTGAAGAATATGTGGGAGAAAAGGTTGTTGACTCAATCTGAAGAAGGGGAGTGGTTCAAAGTGACTACCTATCAACACTTGTCAGTAAAGCCAGGAAGCTTAATATTTTTGCATAGAAATGTTTGCATAAGTATTTTTATACACCAGATAGATTAGAAAATATGTTCCCAGGGGTTAATGTCCAGTGCTGGAGATGCGTTAGAGAAAGGGGAACATGGACCCACATATTTTGGGAATGTCAGAAATTAGAACAATATAAGCAGGACATAGATGAAATTCTGCAAGAACTTATTAGAGAAAGAGTGAGACTGACCCCTAAATTATGGTTGCTAAGGTATAATGAAAGAGCTCTGAATAAATATGATGTAATTATAGGCAAACTAATGATGGTTGGAAAGAGAAGAATCAATAGAAAGTGGAAAAAAAAGGAGAAGCCCAAAGTAGAGGAGGTGAGGCAAATGATGAAATATATGGAACAATTAGAGAAACCTGAAAGGCAAACAGTAGAGCATGGCAAGCGCATAAGAATCTGGGACAATGGCTGGAAAGCATCGTGGGCCAGGAAGTTTAGGAGGGGGTGAAGAGCAAAACGACCAAATGTGGCTTAAGGAGCAGGCATCAGGTCAGTTGCAAAGAGATAAGAAAATGTAAGAAAAAGTAGATATGTGACACAGGGAGGGATATAGGAAAGAGGGAGATAGACAAGAGGCCCATAGGATGCATAAAGCATATAGTTTAGTTGTCCGAGGTTTAAGGCTGAATACCCTAACAATGAATGGGTATACATTAGGTAAAATGATAAGGAATACATTATAAACTGCAGGGCCGAAGCAGTTCTGATAATGTATCTAAACTCTGTATTTGATAAAATTTGATATAATTTTCTTTCCTTTTTTATATGTTATATTTTGTGTAATGTGTATAGTTATTAATTTTAATCAATTTTAAGTGCTGGTATTTTTTAGAAGATACTTGAAGTTGCAAGATATCGTTGCCAATAAAAAAAGAGCATTTTGACAACATTGCAAGGAAAAAATACCAAAATATGCACACAGAAACTACTTCAAGATAGAATTATGATACCCATACAAGTCTAACCGCTGTAGGAGCAACATAACTAACAAAAAAAGAATTTTCAAGCTCAAAATGCAGACAACTTCAGAAATAACAGAGGAAGGTAATTGTGGACACACTGTGGGTGCTGAGAAGAGCACTTCAGGCAAGCATCAAAGACAGACACAATAATAATTTTGTGCATTTTAATTGTACCCTGAATTATGAATGGGGTCCATTCCTCTCAAGGTATTAGAAACTTTAAACATCTGGAGAAATTAAAAAAAGAATGAAAAATATGCTCAGTCTTAGAAATGACACTGGATCCATTGCTAATAGAACAAATATTCCTGTAAGGATGGTAGAAATCTTGACAGCATTATGTCCTGATTTTAAAGATCCCATTGTGACAAAACAGAATGGTATTCAATAAAAAATATATTCGCAAGACAAGAAGCTCATGCTGGATAAGAAGAAATCATGTTTCAGTATTATGTTTCACAAAATGGACTATACTCTAAGGGAGAAAAAAACTAACATAAAAAAAAAAATCACTGAAATTGAAAAGATATCAAAACAAACAGATCCAAGTTACAAAAATGTTACTCAAACAAATCAAAAGAACACGATATACAGAGCAAGACACAGTAGATGAGTTGGAATGAAGGAAGTAGCAAGAGAGATAAAAGAAGGTCCAGAAGGGTTTGCAACCTAAAGGGAGAAGCACGGGAATGATCAACAAAACGGTTAATAAGGTACAGTACACATATGCAGAAAAATAAGCCATATTCACTGCTAATACCTACAGCAAAGTCCAAAATATCTGAATATTTCTATATGCACCCAGACTTTGGAAATACTGCCAAAACAACAATAACACAGAAGGAATATTTTCTGAAAATGAACAGTTAGCCCAGAAAGAAAGCAAATCAAAATGAAGTCAGAGACCAGCTAAAAAGAGATGTATATGAATTGGAAACCCAGATGCAGGAAGTGACTCAGTATGGTTCATAAAAACGTGTACAGGCTCATGAACTGATAGAGGAAATAAAGCTGTGTATCATTAACGAAAATGTTTTTGAAGAACAGTTACATGCTCAAGAAATGATACAGAAACTAAAGCAATGTAATCAGTAAGTATGTTTCTCAAAACAATATTTCAAAAACTTCATTTGTAGAATCATTCAAAAACCAAGATAAGGTTATATATACAGAGAAAAAGCAGGAGAAACAGACTGCAGAAGAAAATCTTAACCATGAAGAGAATAACTAAAGGGAAGATTTGCTGGAGTTAATAGAAATTAATAAATATAATAAGATACATGACAGAAAGAGACAACCAAAAAATAATACACAGACTGTTAAAAATTAACATATTAACAAATGAATACAGTAACTGGCTCAAGAGATTCACTTGGTATTACAGTGATTAGCAGAAAATGTTAATATGCCCCTAAACTAATAAAAAGACACATTACTACCACAAAAACATAAAGCAGTAAAGAAAACTAAGGAAGAAATAATATACCATTATGGAAACATTAACAGAGACAAATTTAAAACAGTTACGAAAAGAAAAATTATTACTGGGAAAATACAGAAAAGGAAATCTGTCCATAAAAACTCTTAAAACTGGATGTGTTAAAAGCACAACATAAAACAAAGCAAGATTTGTGTTGAACAATTTCTACTAATAAATTAAAAATCTTTCTACACGCCAAAAAAACTCAGGAAAATACAAAGAAAGGATACAAAACAATCAATCTTGGGACGACATTAAGAAGTTCTACCTGGAACTAGGAATGATAACAGCTACAAGTGGGATACCACCACAAGCAGATGAAAATACTAAATTCTGGAGAAATATATACAAAGACCCTGCTGGACTCTGAAGAGAGAAAAGTTGTAAATAAATAATACATTCTACATGGAACAGAATGAAGGGACTCCTATGCTTCCGATTAAAGGTATAAACATCAGTAAACTGTGATTTAGTCTTTGGCAAAAACTGCATATATGCATAATCTGAGATATCAGCCTGGCTAAAAATTAGGAAAGCTACACTCACAATGCAAAGTGAGCCTGCAAAATATTCAAAGAATTATCAAACAATAAATTGTCTTACAACAGTCAATAAGCTTTATGCAGGACTTGATGCAGTAACAGCAGCAGAAAGGGAATGAAAGGAAATCATACAGAACCAAGAATCCAGTTCTGCAATGCCACAGTGGAAATCTGTGACAAGGGGATGAATTTCAATCATATTTAAACATTACACAAGTCCTGCCTTCTTTTAAACCTCATTCCTACCCTGTATTGTTCCAAAATTCCCATTTTTTTTTCTATCTAATCTGCTGCTTCCCTTTTCTAAAGATCCCATTTACAGTTGTTTTATCTCATTACTACATTTACATCTAATATAGTTGGTTTAGATATTGATTTCCATTTTCTAGTAAATGCTTTTTCGGCAGCCACCATAATTAGAGACATGTCACAAGTGATAATTGAATAAAGGTGTTTAAAAAAGGGGGGTCTCAGTATACCACAGAGATTACAAAAAATACCACCATACCACACTCCTGTATTATAAATTGCTTACAAATGTATAATATTCATCTCACGTGACTAAGTTAAATTATAACTACTATGAAAAAGTGTCAATCCACTTCACAAACGAACCCTGAAAAAGGCAAATTACTATCCAGTAAGCAATACTCAAAGATGATTCTTTGTCACTATTACTGTTTTGCCTTGTCCTCAAGCCTTTAACTTACTTCACATACTAGGCTATAGATACAATTTGACTTCAAGAAAACAATCCTAGCAAATGACAGCGTATCTACTTTTAGTGAATAATTTAAATCTATATTGCTCAAATGACAAACAGCTCAAGTACAACTGCAAGTTGTTAAACCATTGTCATACAATGCAATACCTGGACTAAAAAATATATCAAATAAAATTTCTGAATTACAGTTCATTTTTCAAAGTGTCAGTACTCGTGTAATCTTATGTGAAGTCCACGAAGACTTGTTCTTGATTTGCACTCACTCTTTGCTGAGAAAGGCTCTCTTGCAACTCTGACCTGAAATAAGGTGGTAATGAAAATGGAAGGATGGCTGAATCACACACAATGGACAAAAGGTTGAACCATATAAATTAAAGAAAACTGCATGCCTGTAACATATACAGGTTGGGGAGTAGATAGTGGTTCACTTAGCAGTCATGAACATTTAACCCAAAAGGGTCCTCTTACACTGCTGAATAACAGTACCATTATGCAGTAACAATAGCATACTGTGCTACAGAATATTAAAAAAATGATATGTAATGAAAACATTGAGATGTTCTATATTTAACAAGAGCTACTTAAAAAATTAGATTTTGGATATACCTAAATGTATACGTGTGTGTGTGTATATATATATATATATATATATATATATATATATAGATAGATATATGGCTCTACTTCATTTGGTTGGCTTACCATAATGATGAATGTCCACAACGTCAAAACTCAGAACATTGAAAAGTTACATTGACTCCCAAAACATAAGTTTCATTGCAATACCTCCAACTTAAAGATTACCACACAAAAACACATACTCCAATAAACGATTCGGCAAGGGGCAAGCCCCCTGCACCCCCCCCCACACCCCCTGCAACTTAAATATACTAACTCCAAGACTGCACTACAGTAGAGGAAAGGTACATACAACACATCCAAACAAATGCTGAAATATGCACCTGTCCATTCAAAAAACACATATAAGCTCCAACACAAACATGTCCACTACAACTTACTTTCCCAGAATCGTAAAACACACTCGCACAACCTCCTACCAAAAATAAATCCTACCATAAATAAATAAATCTTACTAACCCTTTTCTTCAAAATTTGTACTACACAGGATCATAAGAGGTTACCAGGCTAAAGGCACTGGGGCCCTTTCAAGCCTAGCCAACAGTTTATCCCCAAAAAGAAACCTAAGTCAGCACCTGCTGCCCATGTCAATGAGGGACAAAGGTGGAACCCCTGGGGCATATCTGTGGTTTCCCATCCACTCATCAAGGTTGAGCTTGAAGAGGGTCAGTGAGGTGCTCTGTTTGACGTGCATGGGAAGTCTATTCCAGAAACAGGGCAGCCTCTTGGAGACAAAACTCTCTCTTCAGCAGGTTTTGTTGATGTCGCATATTAGATTCGGGCCTTTTGAGCAGGTAGTGCATAAGGAGTTAGACTTACGGATATAGAGCATCTCTAGTAGGGCAGGGTCCGAGACTGCCTTGTAGGCGAGACACAGATCACCTCAGAGCAATCTGTACGATACCCAAGTAGAGTGATAGTGATTTGAGTCTGTCAGCACAGGACAGGTTTTGCAGGCGATGGATTCTCTTTGTGAGGTATTTCAGGGGCCTTTCCAGTTGGTACAGATGACTGGAGAGGTACATCCCAAACGGGGGTGTTATACTCAATCATTGGTCTAATAAGGAAGAAGTATCGAGAGGTAATAACCTCCTTTTTTCTGGATGTAATCCCTTTACTTACGAGATGAACCAAGTAAAAGGCTTTTCTGACCACTGCCGCTACAGTGCCCAAGTCTCTCAGCACAGATCGTGTGATTAGGGGGTTGTCATTGATGTGGTACTCAATAGGGGTCATGTTTTTGCCGAATAGTATGATACATTTTTTGCATTTAGCTTGAGGCTATGACTTTTACACCAGTCATTATTTGCTGCGAGCCCCTCCAGCAATATGTTATCATCTGGGGAGTCAATGACAGCACCCAGCTGACAGTCATCCCCAAACTTGGTCAGCCACAGGCCTACTGTCTTTGCCTGGACCACTGAGAAATATATAGTAGGGGTGCCAGGACAAATCCCTGGGGAGCTCCACTAGTGACAGGTCTGCTATTGGAGGTGGAGGTGCCTATCTTGACTTTGAGGGTCCTGTCAGTGAGCCAGTTGACTAACCACCTGATGAGATAGGGATTTATACCAAAATTGTGTTAGCTTTTCGATGGTGCCCAATCGGGAATTGTGTCAAAGGCCTTGACCAAGTCAAGGTAAGCTGTATGTACTAACTTTCCCTCATCCTTGGCCTTGGTAACAGTCTCAAAGAAGTCAACCAGGTTCAACAGGAAAGATCTGACCTTGAAGAATCTGAACAGGGTGAGGTCAAGTGCTTGGAGATTGCCTATGACCTTGTTTATGAGATTCTTAATAATACACTCCATGGCTTTACAGATCAGACTCGTCAAGCTAATGGTGTAATAGTTTCCAGGGTCAGTAATGGTACCACCTTTGCGCAAGGGGATGACAATGGCAGTTCTCAACTCTGATGGAATGAAGCCAGTAATTAGGCTGTGGTTGAATAAGGTGCTCAATGGCGAAGTCAGTTCTTGCTGGAGATGGTGCAGAATACATCTTGGGATATTACCAGGTCCCATGGAAGCTGTGTTCTTTGCCTTGAATATGGCCTGTAACACTTGATCTATGGAGATGTGAGGTGCAGGAAAAGTATTGGGGATGTCGAAAGGGTGAGGAGGGTGAAGTTTGCACTGAACCTACTAGCAGGTTGGCTAAGTAAACAGGATCAGTGTAATGGATGCTGTTAAGTACCAATTCAGAACAAACTTGGGCTTTGCCATGGAAGTTCCTAACGTAACTGAAGAAAGGTTTATGGTTTCCCTTTGTTATGGAGGCTAGTTTCGATTCATAATTGGCTTTGGAGGTTTTCACTAGTGATCTAATTTGCTTGTCGAGGCTAAGGAGGAAGTTTATCCAGTTTAGAATTTGTTCCCTTTTACCTTTGGACAACAGCTTCTCCCTTTTGTTGAAAAGCCTGTCGACAGAGGATGTCCACCAAACAGGTTTGGGTTTCCTTGAGGAGCAGGTTGAGTCCATGCATTTTGTACAGATGCTTGTATACTGCATTGGCATACTGTTCATGGCTGGGGGGAGCTGGGTGGGATAGAAACATTGAATGACAGTCCGATGAGCTGATCTCAACTGGGAAGTACCAACTATGGGAGTGGTGCAACGGTCACCCATGTTGGTAAGAACCAAATCCAAAATGTTCTCTCTCCTTGTGGGGGATGAGATGAGCTGGTCTACAGTGTTAGAACTGATAAAGTAGAGGAATCGTTGAGAGAGTGCATTAGTAGCAAGAATACTTCACTCAGTCTATGGAGGGGTAGTTAAAGTCACCAAGGATCAGGGTATTGGGGGTACCTTAATGGAGTCAAGTAGATCCAGGTAAGAGAACTGAATGTACTAAGTCATGGAGGGGGGATCTATAGCTAGCTATAACTTCGATGGGTGTCTTGC